>NW_026067899.1:12052127-12056009 GCF_014885135.2 Alexandromys fortis
AGAAGAAGAAGAAGAAGAAGAAGAAGAAGAAGAAGAAGAAGAAGAAGAAGAAGAAGAAGAAGAAGAAGAACTTCATTGTAAGACAAATATGCAAAGATCCTAAAACTCTCCTTTGTGTATACCTAAATGACTGTGCCTGCTTCTACACAGTACTAGTTGGCTCTGGAGAAGAGGCTAAATTGTTACCTTTTATATTTGGTCTTCAGTGTGGGTACACCGTGAGTATTTTTGTGTTCTAGAAATTGAGTCGTAACTTAGAGAGTACTTGTGTACTTAAAGATGCTAAAATGTGTTTTCCGTAGCTGGTGAAGAATGCAGAACTCCAAGCTTGGCAGTCTGGCTAGGTCCTGCCAGGCTCTCCTCTCTTTTGGGATTTTAGACAGAGCATTTAATCTTTCTGACCCTGTATTTACTGATCTTTAAATGGATTGGTCTAAAACCATTTCTGGGCCCAGGTTAATTAGTGTGTAAAGTGGAATACTGAGTGACCTTCCTCTAAATATGCGGTTTCTGCTTTAGCAAGAACACTGGATCATGTTACTGTAGCCCTTGAGTCTATTTTCACTGTCTCTGTTTTCCATTTTCTGCGTAAGCTATCTTTGTTAAGGCTCCTTCCTTTACTCTCTTTCTTTGTTCAAGATATGCCTTATACTTTTGCCTGCATCTTGCTTTCTTTTCTGTAACTGTGACCTTCCCCTAACCGGAGTGTGTTCGCTTAAACAAATCAGGGGCTGCACAGATGGCTTGATGTTAAGAGGCCCTCGGCTCTTTCAGAGGACCCCAATTTTCTTCCAGACACCCGTGTCAGGCGGCCCACCACTGTCTAGAGCTCCAGCTCCAAGGGATTTGATACCCTCTCCTGGCCACTGTGTGCAGGTGCACACATGTGGCGCACGCGCGCGCGCGCACACACACACACACACACACACATATATAAACAATAAAAATAAAATTTTGTGTGGTCCCCTCCCTAGACAAAGCACTGCAGGCCACTAATGACTGCCGAGAGAGGGAGAAGTAGCCTTCTCCAGGGATGAGTCCCTAACTGGTTATCCAAGACAAGGCAGTGAGCGCTAAAACCATATAAACACAAACAGCAGCAGCAACACATACTCAGCAGGTTGTATTTGTATATTTGTACATGTATATATGTGTATATATAATGTATATAACAACAATAAACAATTATCAATTTGAGAGTGGATGGGGGCAAGGTAGGAATTGGAGGGAGGGGACCCAAGAGAGGAAGGGAGAAAGCATTGAAACTCAATTTTAACTAAAAATGTACAAAATTTTAAAAAGTCCAGATAATAACAACAAATCTTTAGAAAAGCAAAATTATACTTAAATTGGTGAGCAAAGTTGGACAAGCCTTTAATTCCCAGCGCTGTGGAAGCTGAGGCAAGAGACACCTAGATTTAAGTTTGCGGCCAATCTGTACATAGTCACTGTGTCATGGTGAGTTTGGGGACAGCCTTTGCTACACAGAGAGACCTGTTCTCCAAAAACAGACAGACAAAAACAACAGCAGCAGCAGCAGCAGCAGCAACAACAACAACAACAACCAAAACATCTAGGGGTTGATGGAGGGAAAGTGCCCTGCCAGTGCCCTGTTGAGGAGCCACCACCCGAGAAGCCCGTTCCTCCCAAGCGGGCAGAGGCTGACTGTGTGGACTGTGGAGCCAGCAGCCTGGGTTGGCCTCTGCCGTGGTCCTTTCAGACGTTGTATGCACTCGGATCTGCTTCCTTACCCGCAAAGTGGAAGCAAGAGCGTCATCCAGTGAGGCTTCTGCAGACCCTCACAGGACAGGGGTGGTTTTGGTGCAGGTGAAGATGGAGCTGGAGCGAGGGAGTGGCTTCGGGCAGAGGATGGTGTGCTAGTTCTGGGTCCTCTGAAACAGCACCCTGAGCCCCACCATCTGATGTTTCTCGTCGTGTTCTTACCCTGGGCTGTACATATTGCGACAAACTCTGAAGAAGGACATTAGCATATTTGTGGGTGATGCTCTTTTCATTTAATTTGAAGCTACCTAGTGCAAACTTTTTTCCCGAATCACTTTTTGATTTGTTTTCTACCATGCTCTCAACCGGCATGCCATAATTATTATGCTCTAAGATATTAAAGGGGAAAAAAGGCCCTGGAACAGTCCTTTTATCTATCATTTTATCTATCATTCCATTTGAAAAGCAGCACACACAAAAATTGTTCTTAGCAAATGTTAATTGATGAAAACATTTCCGTACTAACATCCGAGGAAAGCAATATGTTCTCGGCTCTTTCAAAGCACAGAAAAATCTAGCCACTCACAAGAAAGCCGGTTATTTATTGCTGCACGACGTCTGAAAATCTTTGTTTTTCCACCAAAGCTCTTTCATTCTCTATCAAAGCAAGTTTTGAAAGATGCCCCCCCCCCGCCCCCAACACACACTGCTTTTTTTTTTTCATAAGGGAAAGCCAGCTGAATTATTTAGTAAAGTTCTAAATGAGCACAAAGATTACTTTACACTTCAATATTTAAACCCATGAGGGTTTTAAGGGCAGTATTTGTACAGTTCTGAAGAATGAGTAGAACAAGACACACCCAAAAGTAAAGCACAGGAAAAGATTGTCAATGGTATACTAAGTTCTTTAGGATTTGTGGAATTATAATGTTGCGCAGACCTGCAACATGGGAGATAATTCTGGGTGAATCAATGAGTAGTTTATTTTTGTCAGACTCTCTCAGATGGAAAAGAAATTAAACCCTACTGCTAAAGGGTCAGTTAGTACAGAGACTTTATCAGATCTTAAATATTCTCTTAGAACTGTAAAAATAAATCCCACATTTCAATAAATGTAGAAATTAAAATTCCCAGGCTCTAAGATGTCACACTGCAAAGAATTTTGTCTTAAAAAAAAACTAGATCTGCATATGTTTTTATTCAAATATAAATGTAAGGGAAAGATGCATAATAAGAGTAAAAACAAGACTTAGCAGAGGCAACCTGCTGTAATGTACTGCTCAACCAATTAGTTAGAGAAATGTCTATATTTTATTTATGTATTTACTTTTGGTATTTTGAGATAGCGCTAGCCCTGGCTGCCCTTGAGTTCTCTCTGTAGACCAGGTTGGCGTGCAAGTTAGTGATCCTCCTGCCTCTGCCTCCGGAGTGCTGGGATTACAGGCGTGTGCCATCATTATGCTCTGGCAAGTATCCTTTATATTAAAAGTTTTGGCGTGCTGCTGCTCAGTTAAGAAATGCTATTGCAGCCTGTCCTGAGACCAAGAGGTTCCTTTCACGCTGACGGCCAATTTAGAGTTTTCATCTTCACATTGGTGCACTGGCAGCTCTAGACATCCAAACCCCATTCCCAAAGCCCCAGAAGAGCCCTGTTGTCTCCCTGGTGTGTGCAAACACAGGACTGACTGCCTGTGATCTGCTCCCTGCTCCCTGGGGCTATACTAGAACCTCAAGATTTTGTTTTGGAGGAGAGGAGGGTAAGGGATTAAAGAGTATTATAAATAGACATTAGACATGTTTGGAAATCCCAGTATTTTGTTAATTAATAAAACCCAGTATTTGTGCAATTAATATACACAAATGTAAAATTATTTTGCTTGGGTTCTCTATGATGTCAGTGAACTCTATTCACACAGTCTAGATGGGCAGTTCTCGTCAGATGTGTTGTACTTCTAAGATTCTTTATTCCTCTAAAGGGTGATAGAACTGACTAATGTAATTATCTGGGCCTGACCTGAAATGTCCTCTTTGAACTTCTAAATAATTGAGTAATACAGAAAGGATATTAGGCTAGTCAAATTTTCTATTCTTCCAGAGTCCCTTTTTGTAATTTTTTGTTGCTGTTGGTTTTTTTTTTTTTTTTTTTTTGTTTTTTTGTGT
>NW_026067899.1:12056247-12064837 GCF_014885135.2 Alexandromys fortis
GTTTACCTTGAGTTATTTTGCATTTTCAGATAATATTTGTGTTTACACTTAAAGTGATGCTTTTAGATAGTTCATGGTTTGTCTTGCTTATGCTTGGTCTGACAGTTGCTACCTTTTGTTTTGTTTATGTAGTTTAACCTTAATGCATAGATGTCAATATTGTTGCAGTTAACCCTATATCTTATTTTTTTAAAGCTTACAACACCTATTTATTCTTTGTCTTTGCCTTTGATTTCTTTTGAATTGAACACCTCTATTCTATTTTAGCTCTACTTTAAGAGATTCATAATTATACTCTTGGCGGCTCCTCTATAATTTGTAGTTTAATTCATCTCTGTCTACAACAATATTTGCCATACCTAATCTTTTTCTACATATGATGTATCAATATATAATTTTCTTTGTAATATTTTTTTCCTCTTGAATAACCTTTGAAAACCATTTTCTATGGTACAGGTCTTTTGTAACAAATCATGTTTGTCTTCTTAACATTTTATTATTTTTTCATTACTTGTGTGTTCCTATGGATATGTGCGTGTGAGTTCTGATGCTCAAGGAAGCTAGAGGCTGCCTGTGCTCCTGGAGGTGGAACTGCAGGTGGCTATAAAGCTGTCTGACTGGGCACTGGGAAGAGAATTTGGATCTTTTGCAAGAGTGGCACACTCCTAACTCCTGAGCCTCTCTCCAGTTCTTTGGTAGTAGTTCTTTTGGTACAGTTTACATATTTTTGCTTTCACTACTTTTTTTTAAATCTTCCATCTAATGAAATTCCCATTTCTCAGACTATGGTTTTCTTTATCTCTTAAAAACTTCAATGATTCTTTATCCTTCTTTCCTCATTGTGTTTATATTTTTAAACCTTGAAAAATACAGCCCTCATTACATCTGTTTTCAAGTACTCTAATACTAATCTTAATGCTTTTTCTATTTTCTGATTTTTTTATCCAGTATATTGGTCAATATTTTTTGAGTCTTGGTGTTTTGAATACTTTTTAATTCACTAAAGACATCCAGAATGTTACATTTCTTGAATGTCTAAATATTTGTTGTTGATGATTGTTTTGTTTGTTTGTTTGTTTTTGAGACAGGGTTTTGTTTTGTGTGTGTATCTCTGGCTGTCCTGGAACTCACTCTGTAGACCAGGCTGGCCTCAAACTCACAGAGATCACCTGCTTCTGCCTTCCAAGTGCTGGA
This sequence comes from Alexandromys fortis, assembly GCF_014885135.2. NCBI lineage: Eukaryota > Metazoa > Chordata > Mammalia > Rodentia > Cricetidae > Alexandromys > Alexandromys fortis. Next base: position 12,057,442 of record NW_026067899.1, read on the forward strand.
ATTAAAGGCATGTACCACAACCACTGAGCAAGAAAATTCTGCTTAATTTGATAGCTGAAGTTTTTTTATAAAGATTTTATTTAATTTTATTTTATGTGCATTAGTGTTTTGTCTGCATTCATGCCTGTATGATGGTGTTGGATCCCCTGGAACTGTAATTACAGACAGTTGTGACCTGCAATGTGGGTGCTGGGAATTGAAAGTAGGTCCTCTGGAAGAGCAGCCAGTGCTCTTAACCACTGAACCATCTCTCCAGCCTCTTATTTTTTAAAATTTTTTCCTTGTATGTCTATCTACTATGTATATGCCTGTTGTCCATGGTGATCAGAGGAGGGTGTTGGAGCCCCTGTTACAGATGATTGTGGGCAGCTTTGTGGGAGCTGGGAACTGAATCCTGGTCCTCTGAAAGACTAGTTAGCCCTATTAATTGCTGAGCCATCTCTCCAGTCTCTTCCACATTCTTTCTAACTAATGTTGGGCCTGGCTTTCATCAGTGTTAAAACTTATGGATAAAATTGTGGTTTGCTTTTAAGATGTAATAGGATTTGCTGCCTAGGTAGTCTTTATTTTACTGAACTTTAGCGTTTGGGGTGAGGCATAAACTTCTAGGGTCCTCTGCTGATTGGGTGTAGTAAATAACAAAAACTTGCCATGCTGACCAGTAAGAAATTAAATATTTCCCATCCTCGTATAAGCTTAAATAACTCAAGTAACATCCTTGTAAAACTCAAATAACTCAAATAACTGCTCACCCCAGGGGAACATGTCTTTATGCACACAACTCCAGTATCCATCCACAAGGGCTCAAAAAGAACCATATGTAGTGGATATGACTGAAGTACATGCGCTTATGGCGAAGCCATAATGAAGGAAAGGCAGAAGAAAAACGTAGGAGTAGGAGAAGTGGGAGACGGGACAGAAGGGAGAGGAGGTAGGAAGACAGGGAAGGAAGGAGGAAGGAAGTCCTCAAGCCGAGTCCTAGAGCTGATAGTCTCTCTGCCTTGCTCCCCACTATTTAAAAGTTTGCTTCACGGCTTCTGTCCTTAATTCTCTCCACTGCTCATCTCAGCCTTCTTGAGCCTATGAGGACTTGAAAACTTGCTCCATGTTGCAGGGTCAAGACCCTCTCGCTGCAGAAATCAGCGCTATGGCCGCATGAGACGCATGGCAGCATGAGTCTCACCCAGCTTGTTTCTTTCTCTTCCGTGATCAGACAAGTTCTCTCAGGTCACCAGCGTGTGGAAACAGGGTGAAAGTATGTGTGCTTGTGTGTGCACTCCCCCCATACACACACACACACACACAGACATGCACACACACAGACACGCACACACACAGAACTCTCTAGTCATTCACAGTAGAAGAATTAGGTTGGTCCTTGATAATCCATTGTGTCTGAAATCAGAACCCTGGCTTAAATTCTCCATAGTGTCTGCATTGCCTTTATCTGTCAGAAAGTTGCTTGAGCAGTTCACAGTTGTGTGTGAACACATGTTGTGTAAGACACTCTTGCTTCCTTCCTTCCTTTTGAAAAGATTCTCCTATTCTACTGTGATATTTCTTTTTTTTTCTTCTTTTTTTTTCTTTTTTGGTTGAGACAGGGTTTCTCTCTAGCTTTGGAGCCTATCCTGGCACTAGCTCTTGTAGACCAGGCTGGCCTCGAACTCACAGAGATCCGTCTGCCTCTGCCTCCCTAGTGCTGGGATTAAAGGCGTGCGCCACCACCGCCCGGCCCTACTGTGATATTTCTAGATATCATACTAGTACAATCTCTTTTGCCATTTCTTTTGCAAATCCTGTTCAGCTCACTTTTTTCTTAACCTGGGAATTATATCTTTGAATTTTTCAAGGCTTAGCTGTAAGCTGTAAGTCCAATATCTTTTTATTTCATCATCCCTCCTGAGAAACGCTACCTATAACATTAATAGCAGCAAGGGTCAGCAAACCTCTATCCTCTTCTGTCTCAGCCCACGTCTCTAAGGAGACTCAAAAGCAAGGTAATGAAATAACGGAGGAACCTTCTCTGCTTCCCTGACACCTGCTTCCAAAATCCGTCCTCCTCTAGGGCTTTGTTTCAAGACAATTAGCTGTTGGTGTCTTGACCTTACATGATTTGTTCCTGGGACCCTGACTTGAGCTGAGAGAATGAAGAAATGATAAACACACAGAAAAGCCGGAGTCAGTGGGTCTGGGCTCTCAGACGGAGAAGCTGCAGCACTCAGCTCAGCGTGTTTATCAAATACCACTGTATAGGGAGTCAGGGTTATTGTACACAGCTGGACAAGGAGGCGGGGTTATTACATGCACCTAAACAAGGAGGCGGGGTTATTACATACAGATAAGCAGGGAGGTGGAGCTATTACATACACATAAACAAGGAAGCCGAGTTATTGTAAAGAGCTGAACCAGGACCCCAATTTAGCTAATGTAAGTTGGAGCAATCTCTCTAGGGAGTGGACTTTAGGCTGTCCACATCTGAAGGGAGAAAGCGGTAGATATTTTCTGTAGATACTGTCAACATCCCAAGGAAGGCTTTGCCAACCCTCTGAGCCTTACCCAAGGCAGCTTTGTCAATCCCGTGGCTCTGACCATGTGCTGCCCCCATCAGCAATGCAGATTCATTCAGGACTTCACTGGCTCCTTCCATCCCCCCCACCCCCCCCCCCGCCTTTATGTTGTTCATGATAGACCCTCACATTTAGTCTAGGGGAGTTCATTGCAACGCTGGATACCGGACTATAAGGATGACAAGAAGATCCCAGCAACTTCTGTACCCAACAGAAACCCAGGAGAATGGGTAGCAAGTTCAAGAGATTAATGTCTCAGGAAGGTTGTTTATGCAGCATTAACAAGAGAAAGGAGTCTGAACATAAGCCTTCTTCTTTTCTAGGATTGGCCTCACCCATGTGATTGTTATTGTGGTCCAAATATCCAGAGGGTGGGTCCCAACTCATTTCCCAATTGTCCAATCCAAATCCCAGGGCTGTAACCCACCCAGAATAATTAAACAGAGCTTAATGGGGACTCCAGGAAGTTAGAGAAATGCATCTCACTCCCAAATCAACAAAATAAAACAACACAAAAATAAAAGTGGAGAAACTTTATAGACAAGTTTGGAAGGATGTGACCAAACAGCTGGGTGAAAATCTTAGGCCAGGAGGCATCTCCTCCAGCTAGTCCTACCAGTATGGATACAATTACCAAACACATCAGAAAAACAGCTATTGGATTGTTTGCATTGGGGTCTTAAAAACCAAACCAAAACAACCAAACAAACACAGCTAACGTTTAAGGTCGCCAAGATTTTTCTCCCCTTTGACTGTGTGCCTCCTCCACCCAAACGATGGCTCGTGGCCATTTTCTTGCCCTCAGTGCACCAAAGCTGCTGTGGTACCCCTATCTTCATGGCTTCTGTGTTCACAGGCCCGGGCTTTGGTCATACAGGCTAGCAGCGCAGGCTGCTGGATAGAGTCACCTGGTCCAGTCTGGCACACACAGGGCCGGCCAAGCATGCAGGCCCGTAGCCCACCCCATGCTTCACTGCTACGCAGCCCTCAGCTGTGTGCTGCTTGTTTTCTGCCAAATGCAACACGAAAGCAGGTAAATGGAAGCAAAAATGACAGCACGCTTAGGCCCATCGCCATGTATTTCCCCTTGATGCTTTCTTCCTTCCTTCCTTCTTTCTTTCTTTTTTTTTTTAAGTAGTCAAATTTATTGCTCCACTCCCTGGAAAGCAAGGGCATCCCTCCCTAACATAAGCCTTCCCTAGTGGCACTGTGTCCGCTCATTGTAGGGATAAGTCCCGCCCCTTAAGGGGCGTGTTCGCCTCGGGCTAAGTTTACCTATAAATCTGGCGAGCCTGCGCAGTGCTTGCTTCTGCTTCCCTGGTCTCCGGAATGGTGGTTCTGTAAGTCTATTTCTCCATTAAAGTTGTATATATTTTTACAATATATCTGCATTCATTTACGCTGTTACATGCTCCTGCCTTGTTTGTTGTATTGTTTCAAGACTGCTTTGACTACTTAGTATTAGAACAAATTCTAGGCCTGTTGATGTTGTTCTTTTGGTTTTGTTTTTTCTTGTTTGTTTGTTTTGTTTTTTGAGATAGGGTTTTTATAGTAGCCCTGGCTGTTCTGGAACTCTCTCTGTGTAGACCAGGCTGGCCTTGAACTCAGAGATCCTCCTGCTTCAGCCTCCTGATTAAAGGTATGTGCCACCACCACCCAGTCAAGCTTATTTTTTCTTCAGTATTTTGATGGAGATATCACCTTGAGTGATCTGGCTATTTTAATGATATTTATTCTAACCCATGAACATGGAACATCATATCATTTGTGGCCTTAGAACAAATGCCCTGTGTTTCAATGCAGAGACTTCCAAAAGTGATTCAATTGATTTCTAGGTAATATTTTTTATAGTTTGGTAGTTATTGTAAATAGGGTTAAGTTGGTGATTTTCTTCTGGAAAATTTGTTACTGGATAGTAAATATGAAAGCTGCAGATTTTTCTATCACCTTCTTTCCTGTCACTTTACTAGGTTCACTATCATTCCAAGAGGTTTGGGGAGCAGCTTTTGGATTTTCTCTACATATGATCATGTCATCTGCAAATTAGCAAGTTGAATGCCTCCTTTACAAGTTGGCAAACTTGGGTTGTTATCTTCCTTTTTCCTGATGGCTCCAGCTTGGGCTTTGAGGGCTATGTTAACTGACGGGTGAGTGAGAGTGGGCACCTGGCACCTTTGCTTTACTCCCTGTCTTAGAAACATCCTTTAGGTACAGCGTGTCATGTTATTGACTCTACACATTGAACCATCCTTGCATTCCTGGCTTGACTCCCACCTGAAACTGCTATACTGCTCTTTCCAAGGTGCTGTTAGATTCAGGTTGCTAGTATTTTTTTTTTTTAGAGGTTTTATGTTGCTTTATGTATTTAGGTGTTTTGCCTACATGTATGAATGCGTGCCACATGAAAGTGTAGTGCCTGCAGGAGCCAGAAGATGGTGTTGCTGGAACAGGAGTTACAGGTGCTTGTGAGCTGTCAAGTGTGTTGCAGGAATGGATCCTGAGTCCTTTCAAGAGTAGCTAGCATTCCTTACCACCAAGCCATCTCTTGGCTCCATTTGCTAGCATTTTTGCATCTAGGTTCATCAATCACATTCATCTGTAGTTTCCTTGTGTGTGTGTGTGTGATGCATTTTTGTGTCAGCCTAATACTGGCTTTTTAGAATAAATTCCAAAAAAAAAATCTCTCCTGTGAATCAGTCTAAACTGTTTGGGAATCTCTGGAATAACTCAATAATAGAGCCATCTTAGGCATTGACTTGTTTATTTAGAACTTTTATACATGTAGACAATGTATTGTGAGTAGGCTTTTGTTTAGCGGGGGCCTCTTGATTGCTGGATCTGTCTCACTGTTCACTATTGGTCAGAGTCTGTATCTTCAAGAATTCAATCTTGCTAAAGGGTAATGTGTCAAAATTTTGTTTATTTTATGTCCTCAAATTTTGGGTATACAGTTTATAATAATCCTTTATAATCTTTTGAATTTCTATAGTGCCAGCTGTACTGACTCCATTTCTGTCTCTCATTTTATTGAAGTCACTTATTTTTGTTGCTGGTTTTGCTAAAGATTTGTCAATTGTATATTTTTAGAAAAATCAGGCTCTTCACTTAATTACTTGTTTATGCTTTTTAAAGTCTCTATTTGTGCTCTAATCTTTATTTTCTCTCCTATTATTCTGGGTTTTGTTTCTATTGCTTTTCCAGTTGCCTGAGGTAGATGACAGTTCATATTTGATATTCTGCTCTAGTGGTGTTCATGTTAGTTGCTGTGTGCATCTCTCCTTCTGCTGTTTTTGGCTTGCCACAGAGGTTTGGGTATATTTTCATTTTCACTAATATCTTTATCTATATACATATACTTTTGTGATTTTTTTTAAAGACAGGGTTTCCTAGTAACTCTGAAGTCACTACTTCACTCTGTAGACCAGGTTGACCTTGAATTCCCAGAGATCTGCTTGCCTGTACCTCACAAGTGCTGGGATTAAAGGCATGCACCACCACCACTTGGCTCATTGTTATATTTTTTAATGTTTTTTGAGCCAGTGTTGTAGCCCTGCTGTCCTGGAACTCACTCTGTAGATCAGGCTGGCCTTGAACTGAAAGATCTGCCTGTCTCAGAGAACCAAGTTGCCTCTTAAGTGCTGGGTCTAAAGGCATACACCACAATTGCCCAGACATTTTCATTATTTTTGAGAAAATTAAATTTTTTTTCATAATCTTTTTACTTTTATACTATTTTCTCAGAGCATATTGTTCTGTTTTCATGAAGTTATATAGTTTACAAAGTTTTCTTATTATTAATATCTACTTTTCATCACAATATAGTAAGAAATGATAATTGACTTGATTTCAATTATTTTAATATTTTCAGAGAATTACAGTCTCAGACTTTCACATTTGTATAATGGAGCTGGTAATGCCCAGATATTGTTTGACATATTGGTGACACTTTAAGCACCGAGCACAGCGCTAGGGACATGTGACACAGAAGAGCTAGCCAATAAAATTACATCAAGATAGATCAGCAGTATGCCCACAAAGGGAGATGGCTGTTACAGCTACCTATACAAACTCCTTTTTTTATTAGACACTGGTTGCTATATTTATCCTTGTGAAAATACAGATGTATATGGTTTAAAGCTGAAATATTTTGAAAGTAGTTTTTTCACATAAGACACAAATTATAAACAGAAACCATAAGGTTAATATTTTACTAATGTTTTCAAAATAAACAGTAATTTTCTCTCACAATGAAAGCATAAAAACTGTCATTCAGAACATATGAAATGATTATGCACATTAGGTCGTTAATAAAGTAGTCAAATATTTTCATTTGAATCTATTACACTCATGATTATGTTTTTTGGGTAATCATTGACTATTTTATTTATTTGTGCATTCAAAAAACATTGCCAGTATATTAATAGTACCTCATGCTAAAAGTTTGAGTTTTACTTGGAACAAAATTGTGGAATACTCCTTTACACAGTATGAATCTATGTTACTGTGATTGGTTTAATAAAGAAGCTGACTAGACTATAGCTAGGAAGGATAGGTTTAGGCAGAAGAACCAAACTAAGAAAATGTTGGGAGGAAGGAGGGGGAATGTAGGTGGAGGCCACTCGTTCATTTCCGGGCCACCCAGACTCCCAAAATAATCACACAGAAACTATAATCTTTGCAATACTGTTTGGCCAACAGCTTATGCATATTTCTAGCTATCTCTTACATCTAGAATTAACCCATTTCTATTATTTTATATTTTACTTATATTTTATAGGCCAGATTTGTGGCCTATCAGCAAGGTTCCAGCTGGCAACTTGTGTCTTTCC
>NW_026067899.1:12065005-12141470 GCF_014885135.2 Alexandromys fortis
AAAGAAGCTTCTTTATTAACCAATAAAAGCAACACATATATAGAAGGACGTTCCACACCATTTCCCCTTCTCTGTTCAAATAAAAAAGGAAGGTTTTTAACTTTAACATAGTAAAATTACATATAACAAAACAAGTATCAAACAAGAATTAGTTTGTATTTATACAGTATTTATATCTACTTTATCTTTTATCATAACTAAGGAAAACTATAATTATAAATATCTATTCTTCCATCTCCATCAAAGACTTCAGAAGGAGGGTAAGTACAGAGAGACATTTCATTGTATGGGTTGCTAAGCTAAACCAACATATATATTTTAGAGGTATCTTGACTTCACAATTTGGGTCTAAGGGTTATCTTAAAATGTAGGCGCTTGTTAGTAACAAGTCTGAGCTGTTGGCTGAGCATTTATAATTAATAATAAATCTCAGTGTGGTTATATGGGATCGGCTGCCAGGACACAGAAAAATTCCACCTACACAAAGTAACATTAACAATTTTACACAGTCACGTACAATGATGTATTTAAAAAGAGAAAGAGGTTTCTCGAAGAGGTGAAATAAGTTTAAATCTTAGAAATGGTGTGCATGATTTGAAGATAAAAATGACATTTCATGCTAACAAAATTGCATTTTCAGAGATTCACGTGCAAGCAGAAACAGGCATTTGAAACTGAACTGAGGGCATTAGCAGGGCTAGAGGAAGGACCAGGGATACTGTGGCCACAGAAGAGCAAGAGGGGGGGGGGTCAAACTAAGAGTCATTCGGGTCTTAGGATTAGAGTCTATCCTAAAATCTAGAGACTCTGTCATGTAGATATAAGGAAGAAAGTAGCATGTTCAGATCTTCACTTTGCAAAGAACATATTTGGGTACTCTCAGAAGGGATAGATGTGAGGTTACATTTTAGTGACATGAAGAGAAATGGAAAGAGTCAAAGACTTTAAAGAGGAAAAACTACAGGACATACTACCTCAAGACAGTACAGAGCGGGAGGAATAAACTATCCCAGATATCCTCAAGCAGTACAAGCAGACAGCTAACATGTAGGGAGTTGGTGGAGTCCTGAGTGATTGTGTGCTGTTGACAGAGGTGTAGCCATATCAAGGACCAATGCCTCAGCCCCTTAGGTGCAACAAAGTCCTCCCCAGGTAAGGATCAGGAATGCCAAAGCCATCCTTGGATCCAAGTGCAAACATGTGGATAGTATGTGCAAAAAATATCGCCATCACTCTCTTCCCCATATCCTGAAAGACCGAAGATGCTGCACATACCTGGATTAGCCAAACCTGTCTCCTTGTTCAGCTGTACGAAATAACCCTGCCTCCATGTTGATCTTTATGTAATAGTCCTGGTGCCCACCTCAGCTGTCTATGATAAATACACTGAGCTTCTGGGGTGCTGTGGCTCCCTGAGAGAGCCCAGACCACCGGATCTCAGCTTGCCGGTATGTATGTCCATGAGTCTGTCCTTTTTCATTCCCTCGAAGTTCTAATAGGTCAGTACCTAAAGACATGCAGGATGTGGCACTCAAAAAAGGAGCCAAGGCAGAGTACCAGACTACGGGGGGACTCCCAATGCTCAGGTGAGAGAGGCTCCTGAGAGAAACAAACAAACAACATTAAGGATAAAAGCGAAGGCAAAGGAGGGGTGAAGTTCTAAGTGCAGGCTGTAAAATGTGGGACAAATAGAGGCGCTTTGGGGAGATTATGGAAAACCACAAAAGTGAGCTGATGAAGGAAGGTCATTGGTTAAATAAACTGCCTTGGCCCTGATAGGTTAAAACATAGGTGGGTGGAGTAAACAGAACAGAATGCTGGGAGGAAGAGGAAGTGAGCTCAGACTCGACAGCTCTGCTCTCTGGAGCAGAGGCCATGCTCCCCTCTCCCGGGAAGATGCGATCGATGAAGCTCCGACCCAGGATGGATGTAGGCTAGAATCTTGCCAGTAAGCACACCTTGGGGTGCTACACACATTATTAGAAATGGGCTAGTCCAGGTGCGAGAGTTAGCTGAGAAGAGGCTAGATATAATGGGCCAAGCAGTGTTTCAAAGAATACAGTTTGTGTGTTGTTATTTCGGGTAAAGCTAGCCAGTGGCGGGAGCTGAATGGTGGAATGCAGATCCACAGCTCCTACTACAGGGGCATCGTGCTGCCGAAGTTAAAATGTGATTCATGCTGTGGTCATGTAAAATGTGTGTCATTGGCAGAAAACCAGCCTCACAGACTAGAGAAATGGTACCCCAGAGACCAGAAGTGACTCCACCTGACTGGTCTTTTGCAAAGGTGCCCAGAACACACAATGCCAGGGGGATGGCAGCTGAGGAATGCGCTGGGGGAACTGGGTATGTGCATGTAGAAGGCTGAAACCACAAACCCATTCTGCTCATGTGAAAATATCAAAATGGACAACATCTTTAATATAAAACCCAAAACTGGAGCCACCGGAGGAAGCAATGAAGATTTTGTAGGCAAGGCAGAAGCACAGCCAACAAAGGCAAAGCAGACAACTGAGACACTGTCACCTAAAAGCTTGTACCCCAAAGGAAACAACACCTAGGACAAACACCTGCCTAGGAGGCAGAGCATTTGCAGGTTGCATTGTGCCTGAAGAACAGATTGACGATGTGGTACCTATACACAGTAGACTCTGCAAGAGCTCAGATAACTCTAGGAAAAATCAACAGCAGTAACAGCAACAAAAACCAACCAAATAACCACTTGGAAAACAGGCCATAGACCTAAACAGACAGATCTTCAAAGCAGACACAATAGGTCTGCAGTAATGTTCAACATCACTAATCATGGAAGCCCAAGTCAAAACCACAATGAGACATCACCTCATGCAGTTCAAATGACTGTTCTCCAAAGATAAGTGCTGTTGCAAATGCAAGGAATGGGTAACTATTAACAATTCGGGCAGAAATATAAAATTAATGTAGCCATTATGGAAAACAGAGAAGCTTGGGGAAGTCTCTCACAAAACTAAAAATACATCTACTACATCATCCAGTAGGCTCACTAGTGCATATGTGGCCAAACAGAAATGAAATCAGCAAGGTCAAAGAGGCTCCTATAACTGACACCTTGACTGTGGCGTTATTCACTATAGCCAAGTGCACACATGCAAGTGTCTATCAACTGATGAACGGCCGGAAAATGTGTTATATGTGCACGGCAGAATACTATGCAGCTAGGAAAAGGATAAAATGCTGTCATTTATGACAATAAGGATGGAAGTAGGAGTTGTTCAGTAAGTACAGAAAGAAACCAGCACATGACCTCCACATGTGAATGTTAGACATGATGTTTTCACAGATGTCACAAGTGGAATAGCAGTTACCAGGTTAAGAGTTGGAGGGAGAAAGAAATAGTGCAAGGCTTGTTAGTGGGCATGGTGTTACAGAAAGGAGAAATAATGGTTTTGTGTTATATAAGATGTTATGAAAATGTTTATTTTTAAAGGAGAATTATGTGTGCATGTTTTCATTAGAAAAAATAAATGCTTGAGAATAAAATATACACAGAGGTATTTGAACATTAAATGATGTATACATGTACCAGATTTAACATAGTTCTCTATAAATATATGAAATGTTCTTATGTCAAGTAATAAAGAAAGGGAGCCAGGGAGATGGCTCAAATGTCCTGTAGGCATGAGAACCAGGATTTAGTTTTCACAACACATGTTTAAAAAAAGACAAATTCAGGAAAGGGCCTACTTGTAATCCCCATGGTGCGGAGGCAGAGGTTGGCAGAACGTTGAGGTCTGTTTGCCAGTCTAGCCAAATGGGCGAGTCTTATGCCACTGAGATACTTGTCTCACTGAATCAAGGTGGGGGCTGCCGAGGAATCGCATGGTTGGCCCCTGACCTTCACACACATGCGCACACATACACACAAATTAGACAGTGGGATGCATGCACACCATGGAACCATTAAGAGAGGTGCCATCTTGACACTTGGCAGGAACACTGATAGAACTGGAGATCATTGGGTAAGATGAAGTAGGGTCATTTCAGAGAGACAGAACCCCATTTCACACTCAGAACATCAAGTTTAAATTCTAAGTATCTTGGATCATGGAACTAGAAAGGGGACAATGAGAAGTAAGGAGGAGATCTTGATGGAGGTGGGAAGAGGAGTGTGATGGATTCGATGCAAAAGGACAATAGAAAGGGGCAGTAATGGGGGAAGAAAGGGAACCAGCTGCAGGGGGTACAGTGGGCAGAAGAGAGCTGTAGGGCAGGAGCTCAGCAGGGACAGGAAGCTAAGGCAGGAACTGATGAGGAAACAATGAAGAAATGTTGCCTGCCTACTGGTTTGCCCTCTCACTCAGCCTTCCTTCACAGAGCACCCAGGACCAGCAGCCCAAGGGTGGCTCCCACTATAGTGAGCTGTACTCTCTCCTGTATCAGCCAGAAAATCACAAAAATGCCCCTGTGGGGGCATTTTCTTAATTAAGTGTCCTTCTTCCCAGATGACCCTAGCTTGGATCAAATAGACACAAATCTAGCCAGCACAGTATGCTAACCTAAAATATACAATCAAAAGGAAATGTTGAGAGCTATAGTAATCAAGTAACTTGTCAGGATCTAGAAGATCTCAAAGGCTGTTTGCTTTCTGTTCCTCTCCATGAGCAAATTCCTCATTTGATCCTTGAAAAGTGAACGTTGCCTGTACATTTGTCCTTCCTTGGCACTGTGTGACATCACACTCAACTTCAGTGTTTGAGAACATCTGCAGCTGCAGCCAGCATGCAGCATCAAATTCAAGCATTGTAAGAAGCAGTCTCTTCAACGTCAATGACCCATGCTTAATATAGCCTTCCATAGTAATTAAATTTTCATAGAGCTGCCTGATGACTTTATTATTAGTTCTTTGGAAATCAATAGAATTATTTTGATTCTTGCTTATTTCCCAATATTAAAACCTAAGCAGTTTAGCCTGTTAGCTCAATTAGAACATGGTCTTCGTATCGACTACCATGAGATTCCAAGGACTGCTTGAAGAAAATCCCTGACGAAAGCCTATCTGATACTTCCCCTCACATTTGGGTAGCTTCTCCAGTTGTATAAATTAACCAAGAAAAAAAAAGTTTTTGTGGTACATCTATAATCCCTCCAGAATGAAGGAAAAATGTACTGTATCTGTAAGCTCAGGCACTCACATAGAGGTCAGAGGACGACCTCAGGAGTTAGAGTTTGAGAACAAAGCCTGTCATATTTTGGCTGCTTAAACCAGGCTTCCTGACCCACCAGCTTCTGCTGCCTTCGCCACCTATCACCACCTTCCATGTCTTTATAGGAACACTGGCATTTCAGACACACAGTACCTCACTCAGCTTTATGTGGATCCTAAAAGCCAAACTCAGGTCCTTTTGCTTCTGTGGCAACTACTTTATTCACTGACCCCTTCCTCCATGGGTTCCCCTGCTCTGAGACAATGGTTTTACCCTGTAAAGATTTTTTTTTTGTACTTGTTTAATAAAATACTGATTGGCTAGTAGCCAGGCAGGAAGTATATGCGGGGTGACCAGGCAGGAAGTAGAGGTGGGGCAATGAGAACAGGAGAATTCTGGGAAGAGGAAAGCTCAGTTTGCAGTCATTGCCCAGACATAGAGGAAGCAAGATGAGAAGGCCTCACTAATAAATGGTACCAAGCCACACGACTAACACAGACAAGAATTACGGGCTGATATAAGTTATAGGAGTTAATAAGAAAAGCCTGAGCTACTAAGCCAACCAGTTTATAATTAACATAGACCTCTGTATGTTTCTTTGGGATTGTATGGCTGTGGGACCGGGTGGGACAGAAACCTCATGTCAACAGTACACTTTGATTTTCTAATAATTAACAATGTTGTTTCCTCCCCCTCCCCCTTAGCATGCTTATTTACATTCGTTCAGTTGTTTGTTAGCAAGCGTTAAATATTTCCCACACGCAAGTCTTTATGGAAGATATAATGACGAAACAAGACAGGATATCATATAACTTCTATATTGTAGTGGGGAAAAAAACAAAACAAAACAAAATTCCCAAACCAATAGAATACTGAGAAACGTAGTAAAAGTGTAAGAGGTTGACCAATAAGCAGTTTGGAGACAGATAATACTATTATTTCTTTGGACAGTGTTGTCACATAGGGTCTTTTGGTGAAAGTGACCTTGGACCAAGACTTTGTGAGAGTCCCCAGCCTTTTGAAAACTGCTCTTCGAGGACCTGCACCAGTTGTAGGCACAGAAATGAATGCAGGAGCTTCCTGGGAAGAATGAAGACATGGAATAAGTGGGGCAAGGGGCAGAAGCCAGACACTGAAGATTTCAGATAAACTGAATGTCACCATCACTTTTTTTGAAATGCCATTGCTGACATTACAGTTGCCTTAGAGTTAATTGTAGCTCCCTGATGCTATTTGGTCTCAGAGAAAAACCATGTGTTATAAAGTTGTAGAACCGAGAGATTCCTTGGAAATTACTCAGCCCAACCCTTTCATTTGAGAGACAAATTGAGAATTTGAGCCTAGAATGATGGTTAGGTGGCATATAGGAGGTTTCTCAGGAGGGCAGGACAGCTAGGGTTTGAGCTTGGCCTTTAATATTACAGCATCCAGTACTCTTCCTTAGAAAACTAGTTGTTTGTTTGCTTGTTTGTTTTTTTGTTTTGTTTTGTTTTGTTTTGTTTTGTTTTTTGAGGCAGAGTTTCTCTGAGTAACAATGCTGGCTGTTCTGGAGCTTGCTTTGTAGACCAGGCTGGCCTCAAACTGACAGAGATCCAACTGTCTCTGCCTCTGGGATTAAAGGCGTGCAACCACGACCACCCAGCTAGAAAACCAGTTCTGAAGAAACCATTTCCATTTTTTTTTAAGTCACGGTATTTGTATGGCATGCCTGATTCCCATTTGATTGTAAAAAAAAAAAAAAAAAAAAACTAAATAACTGTAATTTACCCAATATTTAAGTAGAACTAACTGTTTCTGATTTGGAGTACATATGGCCTTTCATTTTGTTTTAATTTTTATCTACTTGTCTTTTTCCCCCTGTGGTGCTGGGAATCAAACACAAGATAGTGCAACTGATGAATACAAACAAGTTAAGAATAAAATGTGGATTGTGGAGGGCAGGAAGGCTGAAGCCTGGGTCATCCACACTGTAGAATCCATCAAAGGCTGGGCTCTTCTAACATGCTTGAAAAACAGTGGACAAGTTGTGTCTGCGTGGCTCGGATTTGAGAAGATATTATGAGGTTTTTTTCCTCCTTGTTCATGTTTCCATGATGAAATATTTTAGATGTTATTCCTAATTCATTGGCATTTCTTTTTCCAAAACAAGTTGGGGCTTTAACTGTGAAGAGAAGGAATGGTTTGTTTCACATCGTGATATTATTGTTGCTGCTGTTATTACACAACACTATGGAAGTTTCCAAGCTTCTTCTACAGAACCTGACCTGTATCACCGCATCACTTCAGTGCAGGTCATACTGCCTCTGCCCCTTTAACAGTCTTGTTTTTCTCAGCCTGCTTTTCCACAATTCTTTTGATATTTCCTACCTGTTTGTCATACCTTTTTTTTTTTTTCCATTTAAGCCTATTGTGAGCATTTTAAACGAAACATCTACTGTAGCTGTTTCAAAGAGCAGCGCTACAGTGATGAGTCTCAACCCAACCCAAATCTGGACAGCAGTCTGTTCACGGAAATAGAGTGTATCTGGAACCTTGCTTTTTGGACCACATATCATCTGCAGTTGCTTTGTTTTGAAACATGGTCTCATGGTGTAGCACTGAGTGGCCTGAAGCTTGCTATGCAGGTCAGGCTGGCCTAGAACTCACAGAAATACAGTTGCCTCTCTCTCCCTAGTCTTGGGATTAAAGAGAGGTGCCCTACCTATAGTTACTTTCATGCTATATAACAGAGTCAAGTAACAACAAAGACTGAATGATCAGGAAAGAATAAGATATTATCATTCCCTTTTCAGGAAAAGTTTGCAAATACCTGACTTTATTTACACACACACACACACACACACACACACACACACACATCTAACATGCATACACAAGAGGAAAGAAATATCTGGAGCAGGATAGCAACTTGAGGGAGACCTGTCTCACCTGTCCCCCCATGCTCACCCCAAACCTAGAGCCAGACTTATAGTATATACTGGACAAATATTTGTAGAATTAAGCCAATTGTGGTTTTATCTTTCATTAATTTAAAGCATAAAAATAACAAAAATTAGGAAGAGATTTCTTCCCAGTACGTTTTCACTCAAGGAGATTGTCTGGGCTGGTCACGTTAATGGGTTGTCCAACTATCTCAATCTCCTTGGGGTGATTCGTAGCACATTAGAAGAGCATCCTTCGCAAAAGCAATTAGCTTAATAGGACAATATGTTGGACCCCCTTAGCTGCCTGTTTAATGCTTTTGCTTTTTATGGGAAGGTCCCTTTAACAATTTCTTGACACTTTAGGCAAGATAGCTCATTAAATTCCCCATCTCAAATCCATTTTCCACAAAAATGTTCAGTAAATGAATTCTAGTACTTGGCTTGGAAAGATTATTTGTGCAATATAATCTTGGAATCTGACGTCTGGAATACCATAGTTCTTTTATTGCAATAAAAGTGAAGCTGATTTAGGTATCATAGTTCATCAGTTATTTTTATTGCTCAAAATTTTGTAAAGAATTTAGGCACATTGACAGTCCTGTTAAAATTAAGGCAGGTATTTCTCTTTTCTAAGGAATTATTTTTGTTATTATTTTATTGCGTGTCTGTCTGTGGTTGTGCACATATGTTTGCAGTTTTCTGTGAAGGCCAGAGGAATTGGATCACCCTAGACCTGGAGTTACACATGGCTGTGAACCACTTAGTGTAGGTCCTGGGGATAGAACTCAGGTTCTCAGCCAAAGCAATACGTGCCCTTATCTGCTGAGAAATCTCTCCAGCCGCAGGTATTTCTAATCCTACCCTTTCCTTTCCTTTCCTTTCCTTTCCTTTCCTTTCCTTTTTTTTTTTCCTGTCCTTCCTCTTTACCGCCTTTCTTCCTTTTTTTTTTTTATTTAATTCCCTGTGCAGCATAGGCTGATCTCAAATGTACTGTGTAGTCCAGGCTGGCCTTGGATTCACAATCTTCTTACAATTGCCACTCAAGTACTAAGAATATAGGTGTGCACCACCATGCCCAGTCCCATGTTTTCCAAAAACCAAAACCAAAACAAACAAACAAACAAAAAACTTTTATCGCATTTTTAAATTTATGTTTGTGTCGGGGCGGGGGCAGGGGGGGGGAGGGCTTGTGGAGGTCACGCGACACCCTGCAGGAGTCCGTGCTTCTCTCTGGGGCAGGAATTGAACTTGTTGCCAGATTCGGTAGCTGGTCATTTTACCTGCTGAGGCATTTCTCTGTTCTTCCCTTTCTTTCTCATGTTTGTGTGTTCATCAAGGGCATCAACGAGTAAAGCTTTGAAAATCACAAGAAGTAACTTCTGTTAGTAAGAATACTCTGAGACACTTCTTTAAAAAAATTCCTAAACTTTTCAGTTCGAAATTCTGATTGTGTACTTTGGGGTGCAGCACTGGAATCTTTCTATTTAAAAGTAACGTCTCTAAGTGCTGACTACTCTCACTCTCATCCTATATGGCAGGTGCACATCAAATTGTCACACAGTAACATGTAAGTATTTATGTTTAAGGTAATGATGACCGGCAAATAAAAAACAAAATGCCAACATGTCAAGTGGTTTATAGCATAAGAAAAACGTTTCAGCTCTGGGGAGACAGGGGCAGGGGAGTCCCTAGGCTTTGTTGGCTAGCTAGACTATAGTGAGCTCCAGGCTCAATGAGAGACCCCATCTCAGAAAAAAATAAAGCGAAAAGTGACTAAGAAGGGAATCTGATATCTGTCTCTGGCTTTAACATGCATGCACACCACATGTACACATCCATACACCACATGCAAGACATCAGAATGATGCGAAATAATTGCTTTCAAGAAGCTTAAAAACTTTTAAGGGAACACAGACAAACCCCCCAAAAGAGTCATAAAAACAATAAAGGAACAAAGAGAACTTGCCAAGAGATAGAAGTCATAAAGAATCAACTTACTGAGCTAAAGAATGCAATGAGTGAAAAAACAAATGTCGATGGAGATTCAGCAGGGCAGAAGGGGGAAATCAAGGACATAAAGACAGGTCAATAAAAATCATCTGGTCAGATGAAAACAACAAAAAAAAAAAAGAATCAAAGGTTTGAGGATTTATCAAGTACTTTGAAATGAATCGGTGTGATGTGCTGTCAACTTGACTGACTTTAGGATCCCTTGGTAGATGGGCCTCTGGACGTGCCGGTTGGAGATTGCCTTGACTGAGCCCGTGGGTGGTACTGTTCCCTGCAGGGATCTTGGACTGAGTGGAGAAAGGGAGCTGAGCAGTACTTCCTGATTGGGGATGTCATGTGACCAGATGCTTCCAGCTCCCACCTGAACCTCCCCACCAGCAAGGACTTTCTCCTCGAATTCTAAAGCCAGAATAAAGCTGTTTGAGTTGCTTTCCTCAGGGAATTTCATGACAATGGCATGAAAAGGAACTGACATACAGATCAGTAAGTGGGTTGTGAGACTCACACCAGGGGAAGAGAGACAGAGCACGTCCAAAACAAACAAACAAAACAAAACCTACTTAAGCCAGTGCCTGAAAACTCCCCCAGTCCAGGAGAAATAAAAAGGCTGATCATAAAGAGGTTGCACAGAGACTTACTATTCTTTAGTTTTTAAAATTTGGGCAATTGTTTTTTTTTTTTTTTTTTTTTTTTTTTTTTGAGCAGCAGAAGCCTTGCGATTAATATTCATATGGTACGTGGATAAAATCCTAAAGATGCAAGAATAACATCAACAAAAGCATGTTGGAACTGACAGAGAAGCCAATGGCAGCACAGAGCACGCACTCACTCAGTGATGGGCTATCCACAAGCAGTGCATGAGTGAGAAGAAAATGAAGAAAGCCACCCCACTTACAATGGCAACAAAATGATAAAATGTTTAGGAACAGGCAGCTGAAGATACAGAAGACTTACACCCATCCCTACAAAACACTGAGGATGCTAAAGGTCCCTGGAAAATAAGAAAGACAGTGTGGATTTTGGGGCTAGAAGAACAATGTCTGCTATCCATGCTTCTAACAGGAATTTGTATATTCAGTGCAATATATATCAAAGTCTCTGGCCTCTTAAATAACAGAATTAGAAATTTTCTAAACTCCATGTAAAAGTATAGAATTTCCCCACAGAGTCAAAGAAATTGAACAGGAACAAAGAAAATTAGAGATATTACAGTTTCTGATTTCAAACTATGTTCCCAATCTACAGTACCCATAGCAATATAGTGCTAAAGCCCAAACAGAGAGAGACTGGTAAAACCGGCTAGAAAGCCCACACAGAAATTCATGTATCAGTGGTTAGACCTGACGAGGAAAGAATACACTGAATGGGGGAAATTATAATCTTTTCAGGAAACCATCCTGGGTAAACTGGATACTCGTTCATACAAGAATAACTCTGGGGCTGGAGAGATGGCTCAGTGGTTAAGAGCATTGCATGTTCTTCCAAAGTACCCGAGTTCAATTCCCAGCAACCACATGGTGGCTCACAACCATCTGTAATGAGGTCTGCTGTCCTCTTCTATCAGGCATATATGCAAACAAAATATTGTATCCATAATAAATAAATAAATATTAAAAAAAAATAACTCTGGATCCTTATCCCACACTTCATACAGAACTCAGCATGGGCTAGAGTAAAGTCTTGAATGTAAGGCCTGAAACTGACTCCTGGAAGAACAGAAGTTTCTTGATGTCGTTCCGGGGAATGAATTGTTGGATATGTCACCAAACAGCAAAGGAAACCATTAGCACAATTTATAAAAGTCAAGCATTCTTTATGTCTGATAACAAGACATATGTGTGGAAGGGTATAGCCCAAGAGCCAACAAGGAACTCAGTTTGGCAATGTGCAAAGGGCCCGATACCCTTTTCTGTGTAGAAGATGCACCAATTGCTGCCAGGTATTGGCAAAGTGCTCAACATGATTTATCAACAGAAAACTGAGAACCAAAGACACAAGGAAAATCATCTGTGATAGACTGGCTAAAAGAGTGTCTGACTATCTAAAAAGCCAAGAGAGTAGTGTTGGTCGTGATGTGAAAAACAGAAACCCATGCACTGCTGCCACAAATGTAAATTCTAA
The DNA here is from genome assembly GCF_014885135.2 of Alexandromys fortis. Lineage (NCBI taxonomy): Eukaryota > Metazoa > Chordata > Mammalia > Rodentia > Cricetidae > Alexandromys > Alexandromys fortis. The sequence continues at coordinate 12,077,244 of NW_026067899.1, forward strand.
AGCTGTTAGAGAAAATTAAAAGCGAAGCTACTCTATGACCCAGCAATCGTGTGGCCTTGTTTACAAGAGCGACCTAATGCGTGTGAGCAATTGCGTTTCAGCAAGTGGACGAAACAAAGGAAATGTGCTATTTCCTATACTGCAATATTCCCATCTTTAAGGAAGAAGGAAGTTCTGTCATTTGTTGACACATGGAGGAGCCTGAGGACCACACAGTAACCAACATTAACCAGGCACAGAAAGATTCTAGAGAGCATGCTTCTGTGCGGATCTGAAATAGAAGAACTCATGGACTTAGAGTCTGGCGGTTGCCAGGGGATAGAGGACAGAGAGATGTTGGTCAAAGGGTACCAAGCTTCAGTTATGTGTGATGGGTAACTCTGGAGAGCTAATGTACAGTGTGACGAGACTTAGCAATGCTGCATAGCATGTTTGAAGCCTGCATATATACATACATATATAAAGATATATACATATACATTTTTTAGTTTGATCATCATAAAAATGGAAAATGGAAAAAAAATGGAAAATGGAAACGAAAATGCCTCAGCTCACATCATAATATGTGAGTCGTGCACATATTAATTCATTTGGTTGTGGTTATTTTGTGTTCTATACAAATTAAACATTTCATTGTGCATCTTTAAAATTTGCAGAATTTGTCAGTTGTACTTCGGTGAGCTCTAAAAATACTCGCACATCTTCTGAGCAGCGTAGCAAGTGGTCTGAATGGGGCTTGAGTGCTTTACTTGAGCCTGTAATGTATGTGCTCTTACCAACAAAGCCAGTTACTTGATGTGACGGTTTTTGTTTTTTGATATTTTAGGCGACATTTTCTTTTCTGTGTCTTAGGTTTATTTGGGTCAGAGATTCCCTCTGAGAAGTTGATGAAATCTGTGTAATCTCTCCCCAGGAAAAGTAACTCAAAAAATGTTGCATATAATTACGAGGCCCTGCAAACCTTGACATATGACGATGGACTCCAGCCATGGACTAGTTTAAGATCTATTCTTCAGTTATGGCCTACTTAATTTTTAATATTGTTCTATATGTAGGCATCTTAACTTACTCTAACTTTTTCTATCAGATACTCTACTGCCCAGAACTTAGTGACTTGCTCACTGTCCTGACTCTGTATCTCTTTCCAATGAACTGGGTCATATATTGCCAGTTTATTTAATATGTTCATTTAAAAAAATCTCATGTATTTTGACTCAACTCTTGTTTTAAGGGATGATGCTGATAGAATTTTTTTTTAAAAGAATTTGTTTGTGGAACATCTGAGGGGCAGAGATTCCTTGAGCAGGTTGTCCTTTCCTAGACACGTATTGTAAGAAAGAAGTCCCCTGGGGGACGACGGCCAAGTGATTAGAAACCAGCAGCGACAAACTGAAGACAGACTGGAGTCAAGTGGGCGAGTTCAGAGAAAGCTGGTGGCATTGCTGCCATCCATTCTTCCTTCCCTTGTTTTAGAAATAAAAATTCGAGGAGGGATGTGAACAGCTTGGGTGGCAGATGGTGGCAGAGAGAGCCAGTCCAACCCAAATTTGAGGACTGTATCAAAATCCTGGGCAGAGAGAATCTTGTTTTCTTCAAGGTCTTAGATGAGGTCAGAGGAGGAGAAAGAGATAGAAATACTAAGAGGCCTGGAGAGGGAGGAAAAAGTTAGAGAGGAAGGGAGAAGGGGAGGGAAGGGGAGAGGGAGAGAAGGAGGGAGGGAGGGAAGTGGCGGCTCAGGACATGCTTTTACTAATCAGGCAAATATACACTTGATCACTACGGCAACGGGCCCTGTCTACCTGGGCCTTCTCTCAACAATGTGAACCTAAAGGTGTGTTCATTTGTTTTATTTTGCTTTGTTCTGGGCTTTGTTGTTGTTACTGGTTTTTGTTTGATTATGGTTCTTAGAGAGGTTATGACTGGAATTTGGGCTAGCCCATAACTCACTATGTACACCAGGCTGGCCTCAGTTCTACTGTCATTTGGGAAACACCCAGGTGGAGATTTCAAGGATGCTGGTCCACGTGGCCACATCTCATCGGATCACCCTGCCAGTCATTAAGGAAGTTTGTATTTGGGGACACTGCTCTCACATTCAATACTAGTTTCTCTTTCTTTCCCCACAAAGTTGTAAAAATAGCTGCAGAAATCACATTATATGCACATAATTCACATTTCCATTTCATAGCTGAAAATTCATTTATGAATCCAGGCCTTAAAGTAGCCCAAATCTACATTAAACACTATATATAACCAATATACTTATCCATTAATGCGATTAATGTAAACAATTTTGATGGTTTCTACTATAACCAAATATCAAATACACAGATGAAGTAAATCATTCGCTTTGGAGGAATTTACAAACCATGATTCAGATTTATTAAATTGTTTTTTTAAGACTTAAAAACTAAATAATCAGCACTTTAATATGTTTTATTCACTTAGTTAGGCTGAAAGTATTTCACAAATATTTTTGATATTTCCACCTTTTGCTCTATTTGCTTTGGGAAGTTCAGTGAGAATGTGGGCAAGTGGGCCTTGCGGACTTGGTATGAGCTGTGGAGTCTTTCCCCTTGAATTGTAGACTGTCTTCAGGTCTGACCCGCTCCTCCACTGACACAGACGGGACATTTCCTATTGTAATGAATGTATTTCACAGCTGTGAAAAGTATGGAAGTACGTACTTTCCTGTTTGAATTCTATTGTTTATAGGTTCAGAGCAGTGTGGAGGATTCTTCGTTTTTCTAAAAAATGGATAGTTTAAAAATTCTTTAATTTTTTTAAAAGATTTGTTTATGTTGTTTTATGTGTATGGATGCTTGGCCTGCCTGCGTGCACAGCACAGGGTGCCTGGACCCCTCAAAGGCCAGAAGGGGAGTAGTTTCCTGGGAAACTGGAGTTACAGCTGCTTATGAGCCGCCATGAGGGTGCTGGGAACTGAACCGGGGTCCTCTGAAAGGGCAACAGGTGCTCTTAACCACTGAGCCATCTCTTCAGCTCCAAAATTCTTTAACTATATACTATGATATGATACAAACAAACTTCATTCTCACACTGTCCTTGTTCTTTCAGACCCAGGAATCGTGTTTAGCTGTGCCCTCTTTATCCTTTCATTATCTGTTAATGACAATAAAATAAATACGTATTTTTTATTTCTCTTCCTTCCTTTACAGGACAGGCAAAATTTAAAGATTTCCCCCCAGAGTTCTCTTCTTATTTCGACTTATTTTTCAGTTGGTAATTCTTTGCACAGAGAATTTATTAAATTATCTACACAGATACAAGACCTTCTTAAAGTTGTTGAAATTAATAATATGGTTTTTCATTTAAATTTATGTTTAACTGATACATAAAAGCAGCAACATCACTTATGAATGGGTGCCATCTGCTTCAATGTATCTAAATATTGTATGGTGTTTACGCATCGAGATAAACATATCTATCTCCTCAAGCATTTATTACTTCTATGTGGTGAAACCCTTTCTTCTGGCTTTTGAAATACACATCTTGCTTGCAGCAGTACCGTAGAATTTCTTTTCTGGAAACAGAGTCACAGTATGTGTCCCAGGCTGGCCTGCAACTCACCATCCTTCTCCCTTAGCCTCTGAGTGCTGGGGTTGCACGTGCCACCATGGCTACACGCCAGAGCTTCTGAGTCCAAGCCAACCCAACCTTCTCCCTGCCCCATTTCTCCACCTGAATGCAATGAGTGTTCTACTCCCAACTTCTATGAATTTTTTAAAATATTTATTTATTTATTATGTATATAATATTCTGTCTGTGTGTATGCCTGAAAGCCAGAAGAGGGCACCAGACCTCATTACAGATGGCTGTGAGCCACCATGTGGTTGCTGGGAATTGAACTCAGGACCTTTGGAAGAGCAGGCAATGCTCTTAACCTCTGAGCCATCTCTCCAGCCCCCTATGACATTTTTTTGAGGCGAATCTCACTATGTAGTCCTGATTGGCTTGGAATTCCCTATGCTGGACTGGAACTCTGAGATCTGCCTGCCTCTGCTTCCCAACTGCTGAGGTTAAAGGTGTGTGCCACACCCGGCCCTTGAATTAGTTTTTTTTTTTTTTTTTGATTTTTCGAGACAGGGTTTCTCCGTAGCTTTTTGGTTCCTGTCCTGGAACTAGCTCTTGTAGACCAGGCTGGCCTCGAACTCACAGAGATCCGCCTGCCTCTGCCTCCCAAGTGCTGGGATTCACTGCCCGGCGAATTAGCTTCTTATATTTCATGTGTGAGTGAACTCATGTGGTACTTATTTTCTTCCTGTGCCTGGCTTATTTCACTTGGCATGATGAATTCCAGTTCTGTCTCTTGTTGAGAATGGCACTCATTACATTTCATGGCTGAAAGGATTTTAATGTGTGTATATAGCACAGCAACTTGTTTTAAAGTTAGCATTCGCAGATAACGATCTTACAAGATCTCAGAATGACTGACTTGTTTTCTGAAACACAATGCTTGGTACAGGATATCTCTTGAGGTAACCAGAATATTCTGGAGTGTTATTCGTATTGCTGTATCTACCTGGTTTGATATGGTTCCTCCCCATGCCGTGTTCACAATTTTCAAATTAATTTCTCACATAAAATCACACTAGGAAGCTGTGAACTGACCTCGGAAATAGTTAAAAATGACTTATTAATCAGATTTGAAAACTTGTCTTTCCAAAGTCTTATGGGGTGTTGCAAAAGCCTGAGCTGTTTGGATTTACTGTGCTAAATCAAGGCTGACAGGCTAATACCCGCCTCTAGTATGGTCATATGATTAGCTGGCTATGAAGCTGTGAGTTTTTGAGCTGCTTGAGCCCTTTCTGCTCCTCATTGCTCATATTTATCTCTGGTGATTATGAGGCTCTCCCCCCTATCCCTGCCACTAATTGCTTTGAGATCCACCTCAAAAGCACCCAAGATTATATGGTAGATATGCAGTCAGTCTTGAATGAGGTTTTGCAGTGATGATAATGATAGTCTTACCAGGCTGGGCTTGTGGTCTGCACCATGCACTGTGCTGCGCTCCATGTAGATGCAGTTTATCTATTGTTTATGTCTAGCGTAACTTCTTCGGAGGCAGTCAGCTTTCTGATACCACATTGTAAAAGGCAACAGAAACTCAGAGAAGGTGTTCTTCCAAAGCCACGCAACTACTAACTAGGGAGCTTGAATTCAACCTTTTAGGACCCACCCAATGACTACTCTACATTTGCTGTGTCATGGGGAGCAATATGCAGCATTGATGCCCAAGCTACGTTGACAAACAGCCTGGGGAATCTGGACCACTGAGTTTCTTTGGATTAATTTTTTTTCAGTTTTTTATCTACTAAATACATTATTTTGTTTCTTAAAATAAACACTAAGATAAAACAATGGTGTGTGTGTTGACATGAGACTATGTTGAATAATTTTGGCAGTGTTACTTTACAATGGCTTTTTAAAAGTTAGCGTTAAATGCACATTTTAATTGTTGATCTTGGTGGGTGCATTAGAGACAGTGGTTCACTGCTTCACTCTGGAAAAGCTGCTTTCTGTCAGGTTTGTGAACAGCTTCGCTGTTTAGTTCACACAGAGGTCAGTAGTTCTAAAAATACACTTTTAATAGGTCATGCAATAGATGTTTTGTATGTGTTGTAGGGACTTGCCCTCAGTGGTTAAGATGAGCGGTTTTGTGCCCTCTTTGTGAGTGTGTGAGTGTGTGTGTGTGTGTGTCTGAGAGAGAGAGAGAGAGAGAGAGAGAGAGAGAGAGAGAGAGAGAGAGAGAGAGAGAGGGGAGTCTGCATTGTCTGTGTGGGGAGGCTTATCTTGTTTGAAAGCCTGAGGCTTATAATCTTACAAATTAAACTCTTACATCCCTGTTTCGTAAAATGTCTATTATATATCATTGCATTTGACAGATGTTTTGGCTGTGGAACTTCAAAACATGGGCTTTGGGACAGAATTAAAAGAAAAAAAGGAGATCTGTGGCCATTTTGTTTGATTAAAAAACACTGAGGCCATTGACTCCATTCAGGCTGGCGGCCTTTCCAGGTGACTTCAGCTCCTGTGTCAGCAAACCTAGTGCAGCGTCTCGCCTGCCCTGGGAGACTGCGTCTCTGCTCTGGGTCCCCTCTTAGCATGATGAAGTGTTAAGATCTGTTCATTTCAAAACAGACCATTTAAAAATGAAAAAGCCACATCGTTCAGCTCCCTGAACCGGGAGCCTTGGCGACCGGGTCTCTTCTCAGCTGTAGAAAATCTCCTAAAGCAAAATCACATGACACACAAGAAAAGCTATTACTTCAGTTTGAGGTGGTTTATTCTGCTCCTTAGTACTGAAAACAGGGCATTAACTGGAAGAAGCTTGGCAGAGCTGTTTAGTCAAAAGTCCAAGTTCTAAATCCTGGCAGAGAACGTTCTTCTATAACTTTTAAAAGTCTGCTTTTGACTATAAACCTTTATTTTTACCAACAGAATTGAGATTAATACATCCACCGAGAGAAAGACGGTATTTTAGATGAAGTTGTTAAAAATCCTTATGGTCATGTTACCTCATCATTACCCTCAATTGCAGGCACATGGAATTCGGGGTGAAAGTGGAACTGAAGGTGCCCTGACTATAGTTGGGACTTGGTGGCCTCATGACTAACATGGGAAACTGACCTGTTTCAGCTATGTTGGTCTGGGTATTCAAAAATTATTTTTCCAAATTGTGTGAGTCTGTGTAGGGGTATGCAGATGAGGGCAAATGCCCATGGAAGCCAGAGGCATCAGATCTCGAGAGCTGGAGTTACAGGCAGCTATGCTCTGCCGAATATGGACACAAGGAAACAAACTTGGGTCCTCTTCAAGAGCAGTATGTGCTCTTAAATACCGAGCCATCCCTCCAGTCCCAGGGCCATGGTTTGACATACCCATTCAGTGACTTTTTTTGTTAGGTTCAACCAAGGCACCAAAATCAAACAATGACAAAAGAGAACCTTCCTTAACTGAACAAGGAGAATTATACAACAAATCCCCAGCAAGGCTACAAACTCCACTGTGAGCAGAATGCAGTTTTTGGACTAGGTGCAGTGACCAGTGACCCAGCCTCTATTTATAAAGAATTAAGCTCTAGCAATTTTGATCACTTAATAAGTTTTATACCTTTTCGCAACTGACATAATCTTCTCAATTGTATTTTTATCTGTAAAATAGGACAATGACACTAGCCTTGGATCAAGTGATAACTAAGAGAGTTCTTTGTAAAAGACAGATGTTAGTTGCATCTGAGGGCATTAGGTACACTGGGAGGGCCACAAACGGTCACATCTCGCTCACTCCTGGCTCATCCCTTGCTTTCAGCCTTTGCCTTGGTTCTCTAGCTGGACCTGGGCTGCCCTGTGCTGGCTATAGCTCACACTCCTTGTCTGTACCTCTTTCCTTGCCTTTCCTACCTACCCTCCCACAGAAAATAGTCCCGCCTTTGCTTGGTCAGTTCCCCCCCTTGTAGTTTTGTCTCTTCCACTCTGAAGTGTTCTCATTTCAAGCCTCTAGATGCTAGCCTCCCTGTCCCATTTCTTCTGCTGCTCGCCTGACCACAACAGTTTCTTGCCGGGATGAGGAGACCTGTTTTTGCCCTTTTCACCTAGCCTCGGATGTGGATCTGCTTTGGTCCTGGGTCTTGTTGTCACTGACAATGGGAGCCTTCTTGCTCCATTCTGGAGAGCACTTCCTCTGAACCCGTTGCCAGCGGGAGGTGGAACCTTGCCCACTTTTGAAAGGCTCCATGCTACAAGTGAACTTCAAGTTCCAGTTAGAGAAAGAAGAAACAAGACAGTCATATTTTTACCCTTCTAAGCTAGTGATGATGATGGTAATAATAATAATGAACATTAATAGTGGAAGTAACTTCAGTACTGGCAATATCAGCAAAAATACCCATAGCACTGTTCATTGCCCTGGTAGTTAAAAATTATTGCCACTTTTTGCAACCATGCAAGGTGATTTTTTTAAAATACACACTGTATTATTTAAATCTTCAGACAACTCTATGAGATTACCAAGTTGTTATTTCTTAAGGTGACTTGATAAAACTGAGGCTGAAGCCATGAAGACACCCAACCACGAGAGACTCCACACTGGATGCCAGGTGTGCAGGGTTTCCCACTCTGCTGCTGCACCTTATACAATACACTGATTAGCTTGTAGGGATGAGGCCTCTGACTTGAATGCCCCCAGCAGCCAGGGGAGAAGTGGAAGCCAGTGGACAGGCAGTGCTGGCAAGACACCAGCCTGTGATGCTGGGAGCCTTCCTTCTCAGGATGCCAACTGGGGGGTGTTGCAGAAAGAACACCTGTCCTGTCTAAAAAGGACCACTGCTGGCCAGCATCCAATCTTGTCAGGAAATAAAGTGTTTTGTTGTTGTAGTTGTTGTTTGTTTTTTTGGACATAGATTTAAAAAGATGGAGCTTCAGATTTTATAGTTCTTTGTTTTCTAATTATTAAACATTGACATTTAATGCAAATCCTTTAGAAGCCTAAACAAAACACTGTAATTATGTCTGAGGACTGAGTTTGGTTTGGCTCATTAGCTGCTTGAAGTTAGGTCTTGTGGTGTTTTACTGTTTCAGTGAGTAGTAACATAGGTTGAGAGAAGCTCTTTCATACTCACCAGCAGTTGGACCGTTCTGAGCCGCTCCATGACTTATTGCTTAGGCAAAGACTCTGGGCAAAGCCCATTTGATTATATATTGCTTAGAAACTAAAAGAAGTAACAGCAAAAACATTGCCTTTAAGTACCTCCTGTGTACCGTGCACCTCACAGGTACCTCTTTAGCTTAATCCCCTTAGCATCTGGTTAACATGGAAGGGAAAGCGTTTTGAGTGGTTAAGAACGGCAGCAAAGACTTGCCTAAGACACCTCTCTGGTGTTGGGCAGCGCAGGCTTCATGTCCAGAGGTACATGGCTCTGAAGACTTCATCCGGGCATGGGGTAGGCTCCCTGTGCTCAGGGTGAGTTTTTGGTTTCAGTGGAGACGATTCCTCTAATCAAAATGTCTGTACACTACCAGAAATCCTTCTCTTTTACACAATCACCCTGCCTGAAATTCTAGCCTTGAGGGATTCCTTTGTGCTAGCAGTAAGGCTCCCGGGGAGGCTCGGCTGCAAGCAGTCTTCATTCACGAGTGGACGTGGTTGTTCAATCACCTCCTTCCAGAATCCATCTGAAAGCACGAGGACTTTTCTGGACGGTGGGAGACAGATCCTTCTGGGAATCGTGAATCATGGCTCAGCCATGGTGGCTGATAGGTGGAACACAGGCGTGCCCAAGCAGGTCTCTGTCTGCTGCTGGAGCAGGTAGCAGGCATGGAGCCTCTTAAAATACTTTGCTTTTGAAGTTTTTATCCTATGGTAACTAATTTTGAGGGGAAGAACAAATGGCAGAGTTTTCTTGTTACAGTAGGAAAAGGGAACGAGTTCTAGTCATCAGAATGTGACAGAAACAAGGTGGCCGTGTTTACAGAGTAGAAATTCAGATGAGATAAGACACTTGCGAGAGAGCGGGATGGCTGCCTGACTCTCAAAGACACCCTGTGGGAACCTCAGGTCTTTCTCATCTTTCTAAAGTGATGAGGAATACGGGGTTTCTTGTGTTGTTGTCTTCTGCCAAGGAGAGGGAGAGGCTAGAAGGACTAGGTGATTCTTGGCAAGGATTGTCGGACCTGGATGAAGCCTCGGTACACCAACTGTATTTTATTACACAGCTTTGGCCCCAAACATCCCCTGAATGTTTACTGTGCCAAGTCTGATAAAAATTTTCTCCTGCCTGTGTACAAAATGACTCTTGGCTCCCATGCTTTTGGAGATTCCAGGGAGCTCAATTTTCCTCTCCTTTTATTTCACTTTGGAAATGCAGGACGAACAAGTTTGTTCTTTTGTTGCGGTTCAAATGCAACTTGGCATCATGAACTCAACCTTCCATTACTGCGGCCGTACCATTATCCTCACAAGACCCTCATCAGATGCTACCTAGTTGCTGGATCCACATGCTTAGATTTCCCAGCCACTAGAACCCGAGTTCAATAAACCTCGATTCTTGATGAAGGCCTCTGTCTGTGATATTCAGTTACAGCGGCAGAAAGACGAACCAAGTTATTGTACAGTTACTCCGTTCGTCTAAGCCACAGCCAGGCACTGGGAAAGGTTTGGACGGGTGAATTGCTCGATTCTTTGTGATGTACTTAGAGATACGAACCGTTTATTTAGTTCCCAAGCAAGCTGGTAGAGAGCAGTGTCTTTTAATGTGACCTGTCCCTCAGTGACGCCTCTTTAAAACCCTGTCCACTTCTGTGATCTGCTCTCTCGTCAGTTCATTCGTTTATCGTTGGCTGTGCCTTTCATGAATTGAAGCCATCCGTGTTCTTGGTATCAAACACATTTCTGTCAAGCCTCTTTTTATCCATTTTCTTCTGTTTGTATCTAAGGCTGCCCACTTGACCCCCCTGGCCTGCAGTCACGTGGGATTGCTTCACTATTCTAAACACCATCACGTGGTTGTGCTTCCTGGATCTGAGTGTTCTTTTTTCCCCGGGTCTTCCCTCCCCAGACTGGGCAATTCAAGACTCACCTTACAAGGCACCTGCCTCTTCCATTTCCAGCTTGGCCTTCGACCAAATGCAAAATTAGGCTGTTGACCTGGGGACACCAATGGCACATTGTGTATCACTTGAGAGTCATGACCCCTGGCTCACGTTCTTCCTTGTGGAACAATCCAGGCACTGTTAGCTCTTCTGTTTATCTCAGATCCGCAGCGGTCCAAATCCGTTTTTCTACTCTTTAGTGAGTGAGTCATCCTGGCGCTTTCCTCATAGTTTCCCCGTCCTTCAGACTTCCTTCGGCACAGTTGCTCACACGCAGCAGTTTACAAAACATTGTAGCTACCTTTATCTGCTTTTAAGAGGATTTACAGGTGGTGTTAACTTATTTAGAAACTGAAACTACCTCCACCAGGTGGAGAGGTGCCCGGAGTGCATCTGAACAAAGACTCCCTGGATCTTAACTAAGGCCTGTGATGTGCCAGGAGAGCTAAGGAAAAGTGGGGGCAAGTTCCTGTTCTCGCCCGCAGCTTCATTACCACCTTGCGGTGTGTGGCTGTGTGTAACCACACGCAGGGAACTGCCATCAGACCCCTCTGAAGACAAACTACAGTAACAACTACAGTGATGTTGTATGGGAGATTTAAAATCACCAAATGCATTGGAAATGTAGATTTATACCGACTGCTGCTCCCTCAGAACAGTGTTTTAAGGGTTAAAACGCTCTGAGATAGCAGTGAAAATAATGCAGAAGTAGTTTCCAGATTGTGGACATTGTGATGTAATACGCCAACGCTTGTCTTGTTGAGGCTATGTAATACGACGCTGGGTAGCCCTGGCAGGCAGCGAGAGATCCCGAGTCGGCTGCCGGGGACATGGGGCCTGTGCTTCATTCAGCACCAGCACAAGGACTGGGCCAGGTCATCCTCAGCAAGGATTGGATGAGTGAGGAAACCAGTGGACAGCCACAGGAGGAAGGCTCTGCAGACAGACCCCTGCTGGAGTGACCTCACACTATGGATGAGAAACCAGTACCAGAGCCAGTGAGTCACAGCCGCAGGAAGTGGATTTTTGGCTGCAATGGCAGACAAATGATGGCCCTGCTTCGTCAATGTGTGTGATGTAATCACTTGAGTCTTGTGGGGAAAGAATGCGAAACCACCCTTTGTTTCTTTTTCCCCGAAACTGCATCTTGATCTTCCAATCCTCATCCAGGTCTCATGGGCATCATACCTCTAGTTTTGTCTCTGTTGCCTGGAAACCTTACCTGGGCCCTGTAGTACCTGACAACAGCTTTATTTACATGCATGCCCCTGTAAGGCCATATTGAATGTAGTTAACACCGCATCTTTTGAGTTCATGCCACGACAACTGCATCAAGAAATTTCACTATTAACCCATTGTTGTGGTGTGCAGGCCTTTAATCCCAGCACTGGGGAGGCAGAGGCAGGTGGAGCTCTGTGAGTTCGAGGCCAGCCCTGTTTACATAGTGAGTTTCAGGATAGCTGGGGCTTTAAACCTCACACACACACACAAAAAATTCATGCTCAATCTTAGTTATCTTATTTAATGATCTTTGGAGGTTCTAGGTTCCTAGTAGAGGGAATCTCGGCTCATTTTCTTCATGAACAGTAACATTAAGTGCTGAAATGAGCAATGTGGGGTAACAATGAACTTTCATAAATAAACAATAAATAAACAAAGAGCTCGCTCCATTTTTCCAGAGCGAACCCATTTAGGTAAAGAGTGCTGTAGAATAACGCCTCATTACTTCAGTGGTGAATGTTTAATTCATCTATGTCATTGTGATTAAATGTGCTCTAGGATTTTATAGTAGTTAAAACTGACCTAATATATTTTAAGACTAAGAATATAGACATTTTACAAATAATATTGATCTTTTAATTAAAGTTCATGATAAACAGACTTTTTTTAAAAACATAAACATTTTTATTATATTATTAGCGAAGAGCAGAACAGTCATCAGTAACAAGGGAGAAGCTGCCATTCGTGCCCCCTGAAGGCAGGGGATGTGACCCTTGTGTCCCCTTCAGCAGCTCACGGAGCACCAGCAGGTAATAAGAAGCCAATAAATCGTCGGCAAGTGACACCAGTCACATTTTACACTGCTGCTTGCCCAGAAAACAAGTCTTGAATAATGGCCATTACCCGAGCCATTTGATAGCTTTCAGTTTGTGATGTGGGAAACCTCAGTGCTATATGGAGATGCTGAAGGGTTCTGCAAACAGTAAATTTCTTTCTGCCACATCTTTCCCATTGCCTGGGTGTGTTTGTAAGGACTCCTAGTTACAGCGCAGTCTAGGTTGGGCAAAATAAAAATGCATTGATTGAAGACTACCAAGTAGGTAGGGAAGATGAGAAGGAGAAAAGGAAGGGCAAGGATGAGAGGGGAGGAATAGGAAGAGGAGAAACAGCAGCAGCCACTGCTGCCACTGTCACCAAAGAAAGGGCAGGATCCTAGGTCTCAGCATATGGTACCTCCCCCCCAAGGTCCCCAACCCCATCTGGGAGAGCGACTGTATGTTCACAGGTCAGTGTTGGGGGGATGCATGCTTCTGAAGCTGTGAAGGTTTAGCTCTTAGAACAGATCCCTGTGGACTAGCTTCAAGTTTTCTTGGTTCTTGACTATAAAATCTTTTATTTATGGTAGTTTCACTGTTAAAGGGATCTGAAACCTGTTTTACTTCATGACTTTGCTCTCCTGACCCCACAGAGTTTTCCCCATCTGGCCCTCCTCAGCTCCATTGACTCTATTCCGAACTTGGACTCCCTGCCCAGCTTCCCTCTATTAACTCTTCCCCGAGGCTCAGTTGACTTTGAGATTTCCTGGTCAGTGTGTTTGATAGACCTTTGGGGCCTCTACATGAGTTTCAATGAATACTCCCTGCTGAGAGAATCCCCTTCCAACTTTGTGTCTGGGAGAAACTGCTTTATAGCAAATAAGTTTCAAGGCCATTAAATCAGAGACATTTTAAAATCTACTTTTAAAAGGCTTTCATTTACGGACAAGCAGCAGTTGCTTGATGTCCCTTGTCCTCCAAGCAGTATGTGACTATGGTAGACGTTCTTAAATTAACTTCTTTCATAGAGCAAACACCTTCAATCATCAGATACCTTGGATGTTCTCGGATACAAGAGCTAAAAAGTGATGTTGAACAGCAAAAGCGCTCAGGAGTGTTGAAGCATGGAATGCTGGGTATGGTTCTTCCTTCCTTCCCTTCTCTCTGTGCAGTCAGTTAAGGCTTCTAGACCCCCAGCTGCAAAAGTGACCCCAGTCAGGCCAGACAGTAACATTGTGTTTCTGTGACCCCAAGAGGTGCTATCTCAATGCTCCTGACTCCAGCTTCAGTGCTAAATTAGAACAAGAGAGAAATGTTCCAGAGATAGTATTTGTATTATGCACCCAACACACACATTGAGATAGTCCTTTTCTTTTCTTTTTCTTTTTTTTCTATTTAGTTATAAACTGATTGGCTTATTAGCTCAGGCTTCTTGTTAACTAATTCTTATAACTTATATTAGCCCATAATTCTTGTCTGTGTTTGCTTTGTGGTTTGGTACCTTTTTCAGCATGGCAATCACATCTTATTTGTTCTGTGTCTGGACCACAACTCCAGAATACAGAATCCTCTTCCCAGGATTCTTTTCTGTTCTCATTGCCCCACCTCTACTTCCTGCCTGGTCACCCTGCCTATACTTCCTGCCTGGCTACTGGCCAATCAGCATTTTATTAAAACAAGTACAGGAAACAAATATTTACAGGGTAAAACCATTGTCTCACAGCACTTTCACCCCCCCCCCCTTTTTTTTAAGAACAAGAACTCTGAATCTAATCTCCTTTGTTTAGGTTTTCTCCTAACCATTATCCATATAAATTTGTAACCAACATTGTAAACAAAGGAAAATATCCATAGTCCAGTTTTTGAGAATGTGGTTGTAAATTTTCAGGCTACTTCCTGCTGAATAGGGGACCTAAAGAAAATTTAGAATTATGATCAACTCATGACTGGAGTATCCCGTGAGGCTTGATCATCTCAGCCAGGAGTCTTGAATCTGTTCTGAATGTAGCACTCAGACATCTGAGCCATCTGCTCCTATCGGGAGATTTCTCAGGGGGTCTTCCTTGATCAAACCTTATTTTTCTTAGCCCAGAATAAATCTATAGCCTCTCATTTTCTGTGGAAACAAAAGCAAAACCTCTTCTCCAAAGTAACATATCTTTTGACTTCAATTTTGAAGTCAAGGCATTTACAAAATGTTTGTGTTTTATTAATCCAGCAGCATTTATATTCAAATGTCTTTTAGCAGCTTTTGCTACTTCCTCAGCTGTCAAGCAATTCAAAGACAATATAATACTATACAGTATCCAGACTCTGTATTTCCCATCTTTACATAGCTTTATTTTAAACTTTATTTTTGATTTTTTTATTTTTTGGCTTTTTGAGACAGTTTCTCTGTGTACCTTTGTCCTGGAATTCATTCTGTAGACCAGGTTGTCCTTGAACTCACAGAGAATAGCCTGCCTCTGCCTCTCAAGTGTTGGGATTAAAGGTGTGTGCCACTACACCTTGAATTCAAAGAGGTCTGCCTGACTCTGTCAAGACAGTCTATGTTTTATTCCAGGCTTCCCTAAACTCCTGTGCTCAGATAATTCCCCTGCATCCTGAGGCATCTTGAGCAGTTGGGACTATAAGGACAATCACTTGCAACAAGGTTGGGAGTATAATTTGAATCTTGAGAAAATTATTACAAATAAAGCCAGAGGTCAGGACAAATTCTAGTCAGACATCAGTAGAAATATGTGGACAGGGCTCTGGCTTTTGTTGTTGTTATTCAAGACAGGTTTTCTCTGTAGCCCTGGCTATCTTGGAACTTGCTCTATAAACCAAGCTGGTCCAGAATTCATAAAGAACTTTTTGCCTCTGTCTCCAAAGTGCTGGGATTAAGGGCATGGGCCATCACTGCCTGGCCAGGCCTATGTGTGGTCTTAATGAGAATTCTTCACATAGATCTATGGTAAGGTTATTTTAAAATGAAGAAAAATTAAGTTTAGTTTTTTTAAAGACATGGATAAGTGCTTTTGAAAGAGTTATGGTTGGACTTTGTTTATACGGAAAGGGCATAAGGTTGGGGATTAAAGTTTATTTGAGATCAGATAAATTAACTTTACTAAAGTCTTCTTATGCCCTACAGTATATTAATAGGATTTTCTATGATCATGCCTTTTAAAATATTCTAGGTCTCTCTTCTTTTAAATATTGAAAGGTCTGGCAGAAATAAAACTCATTAAAGAGCTATTTATTCTTTATGTTTCTTCAGGTTGTAGAGGGGATAAAAAACACAAGGCATTTTTTTTCACATAGTAGAGACCAATATATCCTATGAGACTTTCATGTTTAGAGAATTTAAATATGTATTTTGAAGACATGTGAGAAATGTCATAGAAATAATCTTATAAAGTTTTGTTTGCATTTTTAAATACCTGTATGTATGTAATCTGAGTGTGAGTGTGAGCACACAAATAAATCTGGCTATCTCTTTAGACCCTTGAAGACTCTTGAAATACTTGACCTGACTCCACATCTAGAATTTTCATGCCAATTTTTATACCTATGAATTGTGGTATCATTAGCGACCAGTGATTTCCTAAGAGGTATGTCTACATCTTACTAATCAGTGGACTGTAGTTCAGGATGTAATTCTAATACAATCTTTCACTGAAAGTTACTTTTGGTCATGGTGTTTTATGATAGCAATTGAAACCAAACTAATATACTAACTTTGTTTCCTGCTTGGGCTGAATAATGGCAGAATTGGAGAAGCAATTTTGTTTATGATAACAATAACTCTGAGTGTACATGGTACCCAGATCTCATTTTCTAAATCCATTCCCTAAAGAACCCAAACACCTGGGAAAATTATTCAGTTCAAGACCATGACCAGAAAAGCCCAAGATGAGTCTGGAAAGTTACATTGTTCCAAGAAGCAAGGAAGCAATCAAGGAAGATGTCAAGTAACTATATGAGTGCCCAGAACCATCTATATATTTTCATATTGCTGATATAGTTGTGATTCAAATTAACTATCCAACATTGATTATGACTAGCAAGAACTACAACAAGAATGTAGCAGATTGTTGAGATAGAGATGGGTGAAAAGTAAAGGTGCTTGAAGGTAGAGACCAACTAAATTTTACTGTAACAATGGGGTAAACTATGTGGAAGGAGGAGGAGCATGTGTGTAACAATCCCAGAGAAAGACATGGTCAATTCTATCTTTAGGGATTGTGTTACTTTTCTGTTGCTATGGTAGAACATCATGATTAAAGGTCACTTAAGGAAGAAAAAGTTGATTTTGGCTTATTGTTCCCGAGGGGGAAGAGTCCATGATGGTGGGGAGGCCCGCAAGCAGGTAGCATGGCAGCACAAGCAGGAAGCTGAGAAAGCACATCTACAACATTTAGCATGAAGCAGAGAGAAGTGAGGCTGTGAAATCTCAAAGCCTGTCCCTAGTGATCTACTTCCTTCAGCAAGGACAAACCTCCTAAACGTCTTTAAACAGCACCACCTCCTGGAGATCAAGTGTTCAAATGTATGAGCCTGTGGGGGACATTCTCAGCTAAACCACATTTCACTCCCTGCCTCCCAGAGGTCCATGGCCATTTCTCAATGCAAAATAGATTTAGTCCAATTTCAAATGTTCTCATAACCTTTCTCAATCTCAACACTGTTTAAAAAGTCCCAAGTCTTCCGAGACTCAAGACAATCTCTTAAAGTGAGCCCTGTAAAATCAAAAACAAAGTACATACTCCCAACATACAAGGGCACAAAATGTATCTTTCCATTCCCCAGATGGGAATAAGGGCATGGAGAGGACCTATTGGGTCAAAGTAAGACTGAAATCCACTAGGGAAAATCTCTAATCCTGTAGTTCCTTGCCTGATGTTGAAGGGCTTTCACGGCTCCATGGCCTCCCTCCCCACTTTGCTGCCTGCCACATATATCTCTTTTGGGACTGCCTTCAATCCCTTTATGCAGCACTTCGTGGCAGATGTCTCACAGCTCTGGCACCACCAACATCTTGGGGTCTCCAGTGCAACTCTGCTTTTCCTTTGATAGTGTCGCACAATTGCCTCCAGGGCTTCCTGCCTTCATTCAGAAACTCCCGTGGCACACATGGCCTGGTGCCAGTGACTTCCTGAAAGAGCCAAGGAAGAGTCCACGACCCTTCAACTCTTGCATCCTTTGTGTCTCTAAAAATTCAGCCCCTTTAATTGCATTTATAACAGTCTTTTTATTTGGTGCTTTCTAGGACCAGAAACCTCCTGAGGTGTTCTTTCCCAAGGTGGAAGTTTAGCTGCGTGAGGTCTTGCCCTGAAGGCACTCTTTTCATTGTTTAATTACACAGCAAGAGGTGTCTTCTTAACTACACCAATCTGAGACAATTACAGCATCACTTTCAACATAAACCTTGGCTGCAACTTAAAGCTTCTTAGTGTTCTTTTCCTATCCAAATGAGACGTTTTTGTGTTTCTTTCTGTGCCCCTTGCTTTTTCATTTTCATTGTTGACCTGTATAATGGAAATCAGTTATGATCATGCAACAGACTTAATGCTATACTATCTTGAAATTTTGTCTTCCAGAGAAATTAGTCCATTCCTTTTCTTTTAGCTTCAGGCAAGTTCTAAAGGACAAGGACCGAAGGTAGCCAGATTCTTTAGTACGGTCGCACAGGAGTAACTTCTAGCCCATCACTCTCAGCACTACTGTTTTCTAGATTCCTATTTTAAAAGGCAATGCTCAAAGCCTTGTTTATGGCATTCAGCTGTCTTTCTAGCCCAAAGCTACAGAGTTTTCCCACATTGTCGGTGGACCATGTTGGGTGCAATCTGTTGGAAACCATGTTCTACAAATCAACATGCTCAGGTTCTTCATTGCCTGCTCCCAGGCACCAGCTTCTCTCTTAGTTACTTTTATGTTGCTGGAATAAAACACCATGACCAAGACAACTTAAGGAGAAGAGGGTTTATTTTAACCCACAGTTCTGGAGGGTGAGAGTCCATCACGGTGTGATAGGTGGGCATGGTAGCGAGCAGCGGGCATGAGAGGTGGCATGAGAAAGAAGCTGTAAGATCACATCTTCAGTCGCGAGCCCAAAGCAGAGAGAACAAACTGGACATGGAGCGAGACTGAAATCTACAAGCCCACCTCCATTTATGAGCTTCCTCCAGCAAGGCCGCACTCCTAAATCATGCTAAACAATGCTACCATCTGGGGAGCAGGTGATCAGATAAAGGAGCCCAGGAGGGGCATGTTTCAATCACACAACCACAAGAACAGGGCATTAGCATTTGTTAAGAATTGTGGCAGAAGTATCCTGAGAGAAAAGAAAACAAGCTTGGGTAACAGGATCTATGAAGAAATAGAGTTTCAGGCATCTCTTTGTGGGTTGAAGGGGTTGTGAGAAAATTCCTTAACCTGATCTTCTGCATGGTTAATTTGCCTTCATGATATAATGGTGACAGACCTGAAGATGACCAAGAAGCATTTGTGTTTCTCATGGATTTCTCTCTTTCATCCTTTTTCTTTTTCGTTCTTTCTTAATAAAACAAATATACTAGGTACAAAAAAGTCATTGATGTGATGACAAAAATGAAGGTAGTAAAAACCTGTTTTTGGCTGGTGAGTTGGCTCAGTGGGTAAAGCATTTGCCAGCAAGCCTGATGACCCACGTTCAGGGCCCGGAACCCAGACGGTAAAAGGAGAGAACCAACTCTCACAAGTTATCCTCTCAGTATTATGTGTTCTGTGACATACACGCTCCACCCCATGTACATACAAATTAAATAAATGAAACAAACAAAAACCCCAAACCCCAAACATTAAGTTTAACTATTTTCTAAGTGTGAATATATAAATGAGTTGTGTAAGCCCCCCCCCAGTGTTAGTTTTCTCACCTAATAAGTGGGTCTAATTGCAGCTGTCATATGGTGTGATATGCACTATTAATGGTCCCTTGAGGTTCTCTTCTGCTTCTGCCTACTCCACCACCGTGTGTGTGTGTGTGTGTGTGTGTGTGTGTGTGTGTGTGTGTGTATTTATACCACACGAACACTTCTATTGTAGTTAAAGATAGATAAAAGCAACCCTCTGAGATCTTGACTGGGCATACTTTCACCAGTTTTGTGTAAATGGGACAATAGCTCTAGAGTGCAGAGCCAGCCGTTAGTCCCTCAGGGTCTTTGGAAGACGCTGCAGTCAGGAAGGAAGGAGACAATGCAAGGCCTTCCCTTTCCATGATGCTCTTGTTTGGCAGATGGGCAGCGCCAGACAGATGGTGATGGGTCATGCTCCTTTTCTTTTCAAGTGACCCGATCTTGCCAAAGGACACTTGGCACTCCAGGAAAGATGCAGTACTTTCTAAAAGAGATGCCAGAAGGCTTGCTTGACCTGTAGAAGTGTGAAGAGGTGAAAATTCTCTTCAGGTACCATAGGTGCTTGACTAAGGTGTCACCCCAAAAGAGATAAAGAAGGTTATTATTCAGTGAGCATTTGGACAGACTGACAGGACAGACAGACAGACCGATTCAGAAAGCCCTCACCTCACTTGCAGCACGAGTCTGTCTCTTTCATTAGATGTTTTCAGGCTTTGTACTTTTATGGATTTTTTTTCAGGTTTCTGGATAGTCTACTGAATACTTATGCCATACTATTTAATCAATCCCTAAAAGGAAATTATTAGTTTAAAAAGGTGTTTATTAGCCAGATGTGGTGACTCACTACTGCAGTCCCAACACTTGGGAGACTAAGACAGGAGGATAGCCGAGAGTTTTGGACCAACTCAAACTAAAAATGATAAAAAGGGTGTTTATTATACATTGCACTAGACTATCCTGGTTCTCTTTTGTACATACCTCTGATCCTAACGTTAGTATGATTTCCTGGAAATGGAAGCACTGGACTTTCATTATACATCACCCAACTAATTTCCAGAAGGTTCCACCAATGTGTATTTCCTGTCTGGTGTCACCCAAGTGTTATTTCACCTATTTTTGTCATTACCAGGATATAGCTATTTAAAAAAATTTGAGTTTTCACATAATAAGCAGTAATATTAACTAATGTATTTATGTTTACAATGCCAGATACTATTCTAGCACTTTCTGTATATGAAAGAAGCAGAATTTTAAGAGGACCTCTCACGGAAAACCTACCTCCAGAACACACCCCGTGTAACTCTCGGGAGTGTGAATAGGTCACACTCTCTGTCCTGTGGTACTGCTCTGTTATGTTGCCAAAGAGACCTTGGAGATGCAATTAAGGTTTTTGATAATTGGCAATTAAGATAAAATGGTTCTGACTTATCACAAGAACAGTTTCCTTGTTTGGGGACTTGTGGAGAAATCAAAGGATTCTAAGTAGGAAAAGGAGCTGGTGAGATGAGAGGGCAGCTTTGCCTGGTTGCCTTGAAGATGAAGACTGAATGGCAACGGAAGCAAGCAACCCACTGTCCCTGAGTTGGTCCTGGCTTATAATAAGCAAGTACACGAGAGTGTACATCTTAACACCTCAGGTAATTGCAGCTGATGTGGGCATGGATAGTTTTGCACATAGGTCTTTGCTCAAGAGCAGTCTGGTTGCAACTTTGGTTTCAGCCGAACCATGTTCCAAGTGAAGAGCTCAGCTGAGCAATGCCAGGCTCCAGAACTGCAACACCATGAGCTAAGACAGGGACACTGATTTTACAAACCCTGGGGGACAGAAACCAGGTACAAGGAGATTCAGTGACCAAATCGGAGGTAATTTGAACATCAAAATAAATATAGTAGTGTATCAGGCCCCCAGACCTTAGTAGGCCTCCAGATCTTAGCACAGTTGACTCCATAATAGAAGTATCATTCAGGCCATAAAACTCACCACAGGCAGTACCACCTGCCAAACAAACAAAGAAAAGATTTAATCTATCTAAGTCCATAGTTCTGGAAAAGTCTCTAAATACTAACCTTGATTTTTGACTATGTAGTTCTGCTTCTGGATAACTGTGCTTGCTTTGAAGTACATCAACCCAGGGTATGGTTTCTGCAATTAAAAGCTCACCCTCAGAAAGGTTTGGGTGTACACTTGGATCCCAAACACACAATGTAGTTAGCCGCTGGCTAGTTAGTAAAGACTTTCTATTGGCTTAACCCCATATCCAAGTAGGCCTCTCTGGTGGAACCCCACAACAATAGCAGATGATAACCTATTGGATAGAGTGAATCTGGGTAGACAAATACATAAATTATGTACCCAGTGGGTAAACGTTATTCATTTCAAACTTAGCTCTCACAAAGCACTAATTGCGGGCGAAAAGAGCAACTGTGCTGTGCGGTGGGATCTTTGACAGAGACTGCTTTAATTAAATGTTGGAAGTGACACCAGGGGCCAGCGTGAACCAGACTGCAGGACGAAGAGCACCAGCCTCTTGTCCTGACCTACTGCGCATCTAATCACCAGGAAACACCAGACTAACCCGGCCTGAAGGACAACCCACAGGGGAAACTGGCATGTAGTCTACCATGTGTCACGACCACCACTGTCAAAGGCAGGCGGGCACAGCAAGACTGACTGGAGGAGGCTAAAAGGGACACAGCAACTACACACAGGGCTTGCTTCTGAGCGGGGGCTCTTGCTGTGAAGGGCATTGCTAGAACAATTGGCAAAACTCGAGTGCCCGTGGAAGTTGAGTTGACAGCAATGTTATCGATGTTAGATCTTGCCAAGGGCCGTCTAGTGGCTGCTTGGGAGATTGTTTTGTTTGTAGGATGATTCTCTCAAGAGTGTAGGAGTGGTGGGTAATAAGGGCAGCAACTTCCATGAGATCAAAGTCTCCCTCAGAAAATAGACTTCTCTGATGGTTTCAAAATATAGAAGTTAGTTTAAAATAAAACCTTAAGAGGAAACGTTTTTTTTTCTTCTTTTAAAAAAGAATGTGTTATAGAGCAAAATTCTATTGTATTTGCATTGATTTTTTTTTCTTGTGGCATTTTCATGTGTAGCTTTGCAGTCATTTACATAGTATGTATATATATTTACACATACATAGTAAATGTATATATGTGGTATTTGGGTTCTCTAGAGGAACAGTATTTACAGAATGAATGTTTATTAGATTTTCTTTACAGGCTGTTGTTCAACTAGTCCAAGAATTGCTGTCTACCAATGAAAGGTTCAAGAATCCAGTAATTGTTCAATCCATGAGGATGACTTTCTCAGCTGGTTTTTAGTATACACTGGAATCCCAGAGAAGCAGGCTCTTATGCCAGTGAAAGAATGGATATGTGATTGAGAGCAAGCAGCCAAACAAAACAAAACAAACAAACAAAAAAAAACACAGCTTCCTTGTAGACCGGGTTGGCCTCGAACCGACAGAGATCTGCCTGCCTCTGACTCCCAAGTACTGGGATTAAAGGCATATGCCACCACCAGGTGGCCCTAGGATGATTTAATTGAGAAAAAATTCCTCACAGGTATACCCAGACCCCTGAGTTTTAGTTAATTCCAGATGTAGTCAACTTAATCAAGAATAGCCAACACAAGTCCACCGTTTGTCAACTTGACACACAATCATATCTCCTTATGTCATGCTTAATTTTTAAACGAGAACAATATCCAGGTCATAATTACACCTAACATGATGTATTTATCTCATGTACAATCACAAACATATATTTAATGAGGTCACAGTTATGCTAAACATGATATAACTATCCCTCATACAACCACAAATGCACGATAAATTTTAGAATAGGTAGCAATGTCCCTGGAGGGTTATTCTTTTAGTATCTCAAACTTAAATATGATAACCACTGATATTCTCTTAATTGATGTTATATTACATGATAAAGAAATCGGGAAAGACAACACAAATGTCTGTACGAAAACATTCTTAATTTATGGTTGGCTCTATTGAATCACATGACTAAAATTAAATCAACCATGAATCATGATGTTAGAGCCAACATGAACTCTATAGTTGACTAGGCCTGGGTTTAGTTATCTCTGATCTGTGATGGCATCAGGGCCTGTTGTGATCAGCTGAAGGGGGAAAGAAGACCTGCCAGGAACACAGAAAATATCGAGGAAGTCACTATAGGTGTTCTGAGTTTTCACCTAGGCAGCACTGGGTAGTCATTTTTGCTCATTAAAATCTTTCTTTAACAATTGTCCCTTGAAAACTTCCTAAAAGTAGGATTATTAGCCATGGTGATAACTTACCGGAAACTATGTTACAGGGTTGTTCTTTTGAAGCATGTGTGTGTTCAATAATATCTCTCTCTCTCTCCCCGTCACTCTCTTATAAGCGACAGAGACAGCCAAGAAGCGGCAGATCCAAGGACACACAGCAGTCACAAAATGCATCTTGGTGGTGGGAGGGTTTTGATGAGTATCCTCTCTCTGGCCAGTTAAGGAAGGGAACCTGGCGGCTCTCTTTCACTGGGAGCAGCTGGGCCAGTTTTCTGACATAGTCTGGCAGCCCCTGTCTCTGAGCCCACTGGAGCTTGGTAATGCTTGTGCTTCTGCTTGGCCTTCACCCTCCCAGTGGGTGCTTTCAGTTTGAAACTACCCCAAGAGGCTGTACAGATGCCTCAGTGTGAGCAGCAGGTGCTGGTCTGGGACCTGCATCTCACCCTTTCCAAGGCTCTTAGGAGGGCAGAATGAATCAGAAGACATGTTTTCAAGTATGACGTGGATAACACCACTATATCCTTTAATAGGCCAACAGCAGAAGGTGTGACCCTGATGTGGGTTTTCCCTCTCTATGCTGTGACTATTATTGGTTAATAAAGGAACTGCTTTGGGCCTATAGCAGAGCTGTAGGGGAACAGAGCTAGGCGGGGGGAAACTGAACACAGTGCTGGGAGAGAGGAGAAGTTAGAGAAGCCTTGCAGCCCTGCCAGAGTCTGACAGAATTTTACCCAGTAAGTTACTGCCACATGGCAATACACAGATTAATGGAGATGGGTTAAATTAATATGTAAGAGTTAGCCAAAAAGAAGCTAGAGCTAATAGACCAAGCAGTGATTTAAATAATATGGTTTCTGTGTGCTTATTTTGGGGCTGAGTGGCTGGGAACCAACAAGTTGCTCTCTGTTTACTACATGACCCAGATTAAAAGAAGATCTTTCCGACCTCCCTACACCCGGCTCCACCGAAAATTGGGCCCGTGGTTGTCCACCGCCTGACATCTGCAAGCTGCATGCCCATGAGTGCTCACTGGAATTTGCAATCAGCGATAGCGGCAATGACTTCAAAATGGAGAACTAATGAATCTTGGTATTCTCACCCAGTATATGCAAGATATTGGCAACATTATCATCATGCAATGGTTTGGATGCGAACCCACCAGAATGTCTACAGGAAGTCCAAGAATTCCTGTCTCACTTCCCCATGGTTCTACCCTCAAGGAGTTCTTCCCTGGAACGCTGTTGATTATGAGGCTGGGCATCCTTGGAACTATCAAGGCCAACACGTGGTCTGGCAGGAGCCTCCCTACAGTGTTTCCCATCTCCAAAGCTCTGGGCAGCCTCTTTGTGATAGCAGGAGAATCCAGGCAACCACAAGAGAAGATGAAGCCCCATATGAAGAGGAAGCGATGGAGTCGGATTCAGATAATGAAATAGAATGCGACCTGAGCAATATGGAAATCACGGAGGAGCTCCGCCAGTACTTTGCAGAGACTGAGAGGCACAGAGAAGAGCAGCGGCGACAGCAGCAACTAGAAGCCGAGCGTCTGGACGACTATGTAAATGCCGACCATGGGCTGTACTACAACCACCAAAGGTCCACAGAGCCTCCCTCAGAGAAGCCTGGGGAGCGGCGTCAAGCAGAGATGAAGCGCTTGTATGGGGACAGTGCTCCCAAGATCCTGGCCATGGAGGCTGCTGTGCAGATGAGCTTTGACAAGTACTGTGACAAAAAGCAGCCAAAATACTGGCCTGTCATTCCTCTGAAGTTCTGAGTTGTGGGCACAGGGACCTTGGGGAAAACCTCCTGAACACAGTTCCTCGCCTCCCTCCTCTGGATGTGTTCTCTTCATTTTTCCTGGACATTTTTCAGAGAAAGAGGCCTGTATACCAACACAGTGGATACGATCTGTCAGCCACTTAGAATTCTGTCAGCAGGAGGTACACTGTTGCCAACACAAGAAATATCCCCTTTACATAAAGTGATAATCGTATATATTATACTTAGTATACTGGCTCTTGATTAACTCCCTAATAGAGTTCAGTTCATGGACATTTTTGCCTAGACATACAATGGTTTGCTTTTGTAATTTCCTTCTTTAAGCCTTCCTGGTTGTCACAAAATCCTTAAGCCACATGTCATTTTTTTTTTTTTTGAGACCAGTTCTCATATAACCCAAGTTAGCCTCAAACTCTTAAATCCTCCTCCTTCCACATCCCAATTGCTAGCTTACAGATGTGCACCCCATTCTGGGCTCTAATCCACATGTTCTCACTGACTGTAACCCTTTGGATCCCTCTGAAAATGATACAAGAGTACAGTAAAAAAATGCCACTTGTTATTCAGCGAGGTGTTAGCCTACATGCTCTCTAAAAGGCCTGAGAGCAATGTTCTGGGCTTGGCAGGCCATGTCCTCTGTCTCCTAACTGCCTAACCCTGACTTTACAGCGTCAAAACAGCCATGGATACTGAGTAAACAAATGGACTTGACTGTGTTCCAATAAAACTTTATTTGTAAAATACAAAAAAAAAGATCTTTCCACCTCAAAAGATCTGGATTAAAGGTATACCTTCCTACTTTAAAAGTGGGTTGCAGGAGCACACCTTTAATTCTAGTTCTTGGGAGTCAGGGACAGTTGGGTCTATAAAATCAAGGCCAGTCTGGTCTACGGAGCAAGTTAAGGACAGTCAGTGCTACACAGAGAGATTCTGCCTCAAAAAATGGATGTGTGTTTGTGTCCCACTTTGAGTTATGTAAGAAAAGTGTGTGTGTGTCTGTGTGTGTATGTGTGTGTCTGTGTGTGTACATCTGTGCTGGTGCCTGTGTTTGTATGCATTCACCTGTGTGTGCACATATGGAGACCAGAGATCTACATGAGGTGTCCTGCATCTCTCCACCATAATTTTTTGGGACAGGGTATTTCAGTGAAATGTATATCACTGTTTGGGCTAGGATGGATAGCCAGAAAAGCTCCCAGGGGATCCACCTGTCTCTAATTCCTGCAGCCCTGTGGTTACAAGCATACACAGCCATGGCCAGCTTCTACATAGATCCAGAGCCCTTGTACTTGCTTGTTAAGCACTTTCTGTCTCCCCCAGCCTAGATATTTTTATACACTTTTATTAAATAAGAATATTATTTTGTACATTGCTTTAGAATGTTGTATTTATGCATAAGCTATATGTCATCCTTTAAACTTGCTATAATGTTAACATGTTATGGTGTCTTTTTGAGTATGAAACATGCTGTGCCATTAGAGTGTGCAGATTTGGTTTTAAAAGTCACTGAGTACCTTTCAGCAAGTTTGTTGATTCTGTCATGTTATTATATCAAATAAACCTCAGATGGCAGCTGCGAGTGAGATCTGGTGGCAGTTAATTTAATCCTGTTCTTGGAAGAAGAGTCGTGTGTGCCGTTTACACACCTTGTGTCTTCTCACATTTCCCTTTGGACAGGGAGTATCATTTTCTAAATCCAAATAGTATTTGGGATGCTAAGATTGATTGATTTTTATTCCTCGCTCTTCCTCAAATCCCCAGTCACTAACGATCCAAGTGAGCCTGTGACTGCCTCACCTTGTTCTACCCCTGCTGATAATGAGTCCATGGCACACCCTCACTGCTTATGGTTCGGGGGTAGTGAGCCTGCAGAGCTGATGGCTGCTGAGGGTGTGTTCTTCACTTTGAGAGGCATCCCATAGTGATGCTAACAGAAATCACATCTCTTTGGTCTCCCCTCTTGGGACTCTAATTTCAACGAAGAGAGAGGAGTCTTTGCCACTTCCTATAAGGTCCCTCCAACTAACGTAATCCCTTTTGAGCTGATGTCAGCATTCAGACCATGGCATCGAGGTCATCTTTAAGGGACTATTAGGAGTTTGCTTGCTTGTGTTTTATGATGATGATGTGTGCACATTTCCACTGAATATATGTAGGACTAGAAGGACAAGGCAAAAATAGCTGAACAATTTTCCTGGAGAAAATACACGGATTTACGCCCCCTACTAGCCACGTAAGTGCTCTGTTTCTCCTGCTCTTCCTCTGTCACCAAGCATTTTGTGTTCTGTTTTAGCTTCCATAGCATGCTGATGGTGCTATCATATTGCGACTTAAATTGGATTTCCTTAACGAGTGAAGTAAAATGTCTTTTAGTATGGGAAGGTGTCTTTTTGTTGTGAACTGCCTGTTCAGGTTTTCTGCTCCGTTTTTTTTTTAATGGCTTGTCAGCTTTTATCTTATTAATTTATATGTGCTTTTGAAATATGCTTCTGGACCCACACTTTTATGAGGGAAATGCTTGGACAGCAAATGCATTTCCATAATGTTTATGTTGCCAGTTGCCTTTTCATTTCCTTACAGAAGTTCTTAGTTTAATATTGCCCAACTTCTTGCCTTTCCACTTTGGATTAGCATTTGGTAAAGAAATCTCTCGAACTCCAGTGTCCTGGAATTTCTTTTTTTGGGGGGGGGAGGGGGAACTTCATCTCATGTATCTCAGGCTGGCCTCATATTCACTGAAGACGACCTTGAATTTTGAATTTCTGGTCCTCCTGCCTCCCCCAGTGCTGGAATAATTAATACCAAACCTAATTTTATGTGTGCCAAGGATAGAATGTAGAGCTTTATACATGCTAGGCAAACGTTCAACCAACCGAGGTAGATCCCTGGCCTTTTGCAAGCCTGGGTGTTCCCTTCCCACACACACCTTTCTCTGTGTACACAGTCCTGACCTTGAATTTCCCATCCCTCTCTCCCCAAGTTCAGAGTAATGCACTACATGCTGATCTTTGTTCTTTTGATTGGGCATGTTGTAGTTAAACATTTTAATTTATCTGTTATTACTACTAACAAGTGGTAGTTAGTATTTCTTATTATTGACTATTATAGTTTTATTTATTTTTATTTAAGGTAGGGTCTCACTATATAGCCAGCCATTTCTGGCCTCAAACTCAAGAGACCCAGCTGCATTTGCCTCCTGAAAGCTGAGATTAAAGGTGTGTGTCAACAATTCCTGGCTTGAATCCAAGTATTTTGATAGCACATTCGTTTCTCTTTTGGATTTATTTTTATCTTACATGTATGAATGTTTTGGCTGCATGTATGTCCAAACTCCACATAAGTGGCTGGTACCCCCGAAGACAAGAAAAAGTGCATCAGATCACCCGACGGGAGCTACAGATCATTGTGAGCTGACTTGTGTGTAACTGTGTACCGAACTCAGGACCCTCTGCAAGAGCAGCAAGTGCCCTCGTGCACTGAGCAATTTCTCCAGCTCTTGACGGTACATTTAAATCAAAGAAGGAACTCCTGTGTAGCCAACTCCTCACTATCCTTGGCATGTATGATCACCGACCCGCTTACCTCACTTTTACTCCACAGGCAAAATCTACAAGATAGAAACCTATTATTCCTTTCCTATTTCTAGCTTTAATAAAAACTTATTTTTTTTCACAAAACAATTTTCAAATCATTGTTTGGGTGACACAACATGATTCCTTCACAAGAGGTTGTGAAGTCAGAGAGAGTTGAAGCGTTGCCACTTCCATTACGAGTAGGTTGAAACTACCCGGGGAAAGGGGTGGAGCCAGGCCTTCCCTAACTTCCTAATGTCTCTCAGTACACCTCTTACCTCCACAGTCCCACCGAGGTACAGTGCTACACTGCCCACATCAGCCAGTAAGTAATGATCCAACTGGGTACATGGCATGTGTCTGTGTGTCTTCCTGAAGATGATTAGCTCAGGAGACTGTTACCACCTTCGGAGTTACCCCACTCTGCCTCCTCTCAGTAGAAAATCTGCATTTAGCGGAGACATGAGACTTTTTTAAAAAAATGACTTAAATTGAGGTGTCTAGAAAAAGGAAACAGGAAATAAATGATTTTGTTTCTTCTTTGCTTTCCTGGCACCTTTTCTCTATTTCCTTCTAAATGTCATCTTAATACCTCTAATGGTGAAAATTTTACTTTTCTTTTTTTTGCCTTTACTTATTAGCACAGAAATCTTTTCAAATCTCACCTGGCAGTAGCACCGCGAACAAACACTGCTTCCCTATTATAACTATTCCATTCCCTCAAGATACGTTAGCCCCTACGAGTCACGGCGCTGTCACTGAGCAGTTTCGAAGTCTTTGTTGCTTAATAGACCGCTATTTTTTATTGAAATTAAAAAAAACTTTCATATAATATTTACAAGAAAATTGCTTCCTGTATAATTGATCCTTTGTGGAAAAGCTATTCATTACAGGGCATTACAAACCCACAGACACATTCTCTTGCCTCGCGTCTTTTTTGTATTGCTTTTTTAGCAGTTTAATTAAATCGTGGAGTGCTTTTCCTTTCTTCTCCCAGTACCGCCCACACACCCTTCTACGCACTTTCCTCCACCTATGTTGGAGCTGAGCGTTCTACTCTAGTAGAGCTTTTCAATGGAGGATTTTTGCTAGACGGACATCTCCTGTGATACTTTTGGGGAAGCAATGACAGTGATGTTTTTCTAAGACATCCGTCTATATGGCCGTGTAATTCTCTAGAACAGTCTCTAGACTGCTTTAAATGAGGGGCCCCGAAGGCTCTTTTCTGTGCACGTGCTTTCTATTATCCCAGCATTTTTGCAGCAGTAGTTGGAAATTACAGAACCTGGCCGCAGTAACGTGGGGATTTATTTTCCTCGTAATACCACGTCCAGAGGGAACGGCGCAGGGTAAGAACAGCAGAAAGAATCTTGATGCCAATGGTCCGGCTTCCTCTCGGCTGCCTTCTCTGTGATGCCTGTGTGTATCTTTCATGCAAGCACAGACCCTCTATGACTGTTTCTCCATATCTGGCTTTCCCCTTGCATTTCTGGCAGGAAGAATGGAAGGTCAGGGAAGTGTGTGTGTGTCGGGTTGGGAGTGGGGCTGCAAAAGAAACCAAATCTGGCCCCTGCTTTCTTACATCTCATTGCTTACATGTCATTGGCTGGAACCAATTGCATGATCACCGACAGCCTCTAAAGCACACTATTCCTGCCTTGCCGGGAAGCCGCGTCTACTCCGAAGGAAGATGCAAGCGGAGAGGATCCGAAAGATGCAAGCGGAGAGGATGCTAGCACACTACCGTCTCTGCCAGTTTCAAGCTTCAGATGCTAAAATTTCTCAGCAGTAATAGGGAAAAGCACATCAAAATGCCATTAATTATCGAACTTCATAACCTTGCTGGTGGCCTTGGCATGTGCACTTTTCTTTTAATGAACAAGCTTGTAATCAAAAGAAAGAGCAACACACTTGTGACAACTCATCAGAGGAAAAAGGACAGGGCATTTAATCATTGGGTTAAAGAAGGCGCCTGAAACCGGTCCTCTTCAAGTCACATCAAATCTGTATAAAACTGTATAAAATTCTAAGTAAAGTTAACTAGAAATCATAGGCTGACTGTCACATCATTATTGCAACCTAATAGGGCCATGATGCTCTAGGAAAGGACTGGGAAAATGGTTCAGTGTTTATGAACACTGGCTGTTCTTCCAGAGGACCCAGGTTCAATTCCCATCACCCACATGGTGGTTTATAACAATCTGCAATTACGGTTCCAGGTGATCTGATGCTCTCTTCTGGCTTCCACAGGCATTGCAGATAAACACATGATACACAGGCAAAACACCCATGCACATCAAATACATGATGCTCCAGGAAGTGGTCTAGGGGTTCAGAAATGACTGATAGATGATCAGGTTTGGGGGCTCTGACAAGTAGGATCCTAATGGAGTGATTAGGAGTGAGTGGACAGGGCTGGTTTAAATGAAATATTTAAGGAAGGAGACTCAACAGGTACCTGGATGCAATCTTTCCTTCTTAATCTAGTATATATTGTAGATGTTCAGTGAATATTGGAGTAAATGCATCAATAAGAGAAGCCATGGCGGTATATTGACAAGGTGTCACCATAGGACAGGGTGGGGAAAATCATCTGTCTAAACTTAGAAAGTCCCCAGTAGCATGCTTGAGATGAGGCTAAGAAGTACAGACTAGAGAAGCAGCTTAGGATCGGGCATTTCAAAGACCCAATAGTGTGTGTGTGCAAAGGTAAGGGGGGGAGGTGTAAGAGTTCTCAGCTTCCTCTTGTGGAGAATAAAATTCCTAAAGAGATAGTGGCTTCAACAACAATATTGCCATCACACTCTGCAGGTCAGACCTCAAAAATGGGTTTCAGTACCAACATCAGGTTACCAGCAAGCATCTGGAATCTCCAGGGGAGAGGGACTCTGTTCCCTACCCCATTTGCAGCTTCTAGTTTACCTGCATTGGTCTCATCCCTTCGTCCTCAAGACACTATGTGCGCCATCACTCTTGTTTCTGACCTACGCTTCTATACCCGTGTCTCCTCCTCTGACCATGGTGCACTGCCTCCCTCTTGTGAAGACCCTGTGATTACACCATCCACCGGGACAGTCCAGCATCCTCACTGCTCTCGACTCCCCCTTCATTTCCCTTTGCCATGCAGTGTGGCCATGTGAGGGCTAGGTCCTATGTGGGCATCTCTTGGGGTACCATCATTCTTCCATAGCATTGTGTGCTTGGGGATCTTCAAAGGTTTAGGATAAAGGATAACCAAGGGTCTAGATTCTTGTCACGTATGCTGAATTTGCACTCCATCCTGGAAAGCAATAAGAACCCACTTGGTGTGATGGATTTCTGGTCTGTTCAGATTTTTGAGACATTACTCATTCAAGCAGTTGTGCGATGGGACCTGCTGCTGAGAGATGAAAGGCTATTGCAGAGATCTGTCAGGGAGGCTAGAGCAGGAGGTCACGTGACACCCATACTGCTAGAGACATGGGGTGAAAGGACTCAAGAAGGGACAGGTGAAATTCTCAGAGCAGGTCCTGGTGCTTTGGAAAGTCAGTGTCCAAATGGCATCAGACGGTTGACAGAGTGTCAAACATGAGGATGTCCAAATGGCGCATCGAGAAGGAGGAGAGGCAGGGAGTCTCCATCAGCAGCAGGGTCACAGGCAGCTCCTTTTCCCACCAGCCCCATGTTCAAGGGCAAAACGGGGAAGAAATTTTTTTTGTTTTATCTTGAAATGGTCTTATATAGCTCAGGCTGGCCTTGAATGTATCATCCTCCTGCCTCAGCTTCGGGAGTACCGGGATGACACTCACCACCATTGTCACATGAAACTGTATTTCTCAGAAACAGTGACTTACTTTCCTCAAGCTGATTTACCAGCACTGAGTCCCGTAGTGGTTTCTCATCAGAATATCTAAGGCTATCAGGGCAAGCTGTGTAAACTGGTCCATTCTGCTCTCCCATCTTATAACGTAGAGCATAGTACCTGAGATAGGTGTATATTCCTAGGCTATGAGAATTATTGCAGTAACTGTGGGAGATATAAAGGGAGGAAAGGGCCCGAGGGATGCCATTTGGGTTGCTCTCACTTTTTTCCCTGTGGAATTCTAGAGATTTGCAGAGACTGGCCCCTCTTGGCTCTTTCCCTGGGTTAACTGCCCTCTCTACCCAACTGTTCTCCAACCTGGAAAAGCACGGGGATAGGTAAGTTTGCATTTAAATCATTTTTAAAGCAAGGTTGATTTAGTCTCTCTGAACTATTGCGGACATAAAAGTAGAGACCTTTCCAAAAGGTTGAGTATGTGTGGAATTTGTTTCCTAAGCCAATGTTTATGAATTATGAGAGGGGCAGAGATTTTATAGCTTTCCTGTCTGATTATTGATTTTGTTTTGCAGGGAAAGGGTAGAATTTTTTTCTAGAAAAATTTCTTTCTTGGACCAACAGGATGGCTCCGCACGCAAAGGCACTCATTCATACCTGTGAGCCGATGGCCTGAGTTCAGTTTCTGGTACCCATGTGGTGGAAGAACACTGTGGCTCTTGTACATTGTTCTCTGACCTCCACGTGTGTCAGCTAACAGCATGCAAACTCATGCCCACCTACCCCACATACAAAATAAGCAAATTAGTGCTTAAGAATTGAAATGTTTCTCTCAGATGCTCGTTTTCAGCATATTAATGAATATGCTTATTCTATGGCCATTAAGGTCCATGTAGATTCATGTACAGAAGTAAATTAATAGATTGACAAGGAAAGATGACCAAGTTATATTATTAAATAAAAAACAATTTATTCAACAGTGCGTATGCCACTCTTTATTACATTTGTATACAGATTACGTGAGTACTTGTATGTGTATACAAACACTTTGGAAATAATCTCTAAGGCTAAATGAAACTAGCCTTCTGTGTTCGAGGCCAGCCTGGTCTACAAGAGCTAGTTCTAGAATAGGCTTCAACGAAACGCAGAGAAACCTTGTCTCGAAAAACCAAAATAAAATAAAATACAAAATAAAAAAAAACAAATAAAAGGACAAATCCCATAAATTCCGTAAGCAGTTTATTTTGCTTTTTCTTTCGAGTGATCGAGTGAGTCCTTCCCCATTATGCTTGAATCTCTCCTTGGGGTATTTGTTATGTAACGGAGCAGTCTGATTGTGATCAGTTCTAATCATTTCTCATTTTGGCTCCATCAGTTTTTCCAGGGCAAAAACTTTATCTTATACAAACTAGAACGCACAGTGTTTCATAATGAAGCAAACACACACCATTCTGCTGAGATTTTAAAAGGGGATTTTGGATATTAGAAAAAAACCTACCACTCAAGGTAGATTCTAGCAATAATATTTTAACTGACATTTAAAACATTGTGAGAGCTGTCATATGAAACAGATTATAATTTGATATTACATCAAAGCTATTGCATGTTGAGATCCACACAATAGTTGTATGGATATGTAGATTAATCAGTTGTCCATGAGGATAAGTTTCCTAAGATAGCAAGGATTTTACCAAATACCCTAAGATTATCAAATTTTAAATATAGCTGTAGATTCTCTAATTTTGAAGTCTAAATATAACTTTTTCTTCTGCAGTATATTAAAAGTTTTTCCATCCAGAAAACAGGTCAAATCAACTTTTAATGTTGTGGGGGAAAAAAAAAACCTACTTCATTTTATAAATTATAACTCTGCTACTTACTTTTCTCATCTTTAGGGAAGTCCCGACTTTTCACCTACCCAGCAGAGACCCAGTTAAGCCCATGTGCATTTATTAATTTGCCTCTTTTTTAGCTTTCTGTTTTTTTATTCTTTGTGTCTTTCACATCATGCATCTCGCTTCCATTTATTTCCCCTTCTTTCGTATCCACCCTCTGCCCTTGCAACCACCCCCCCCATAAAATAAAATAATAAAATTTAAGGAAAAAAAAAAACAGGAAACAGTCTCATCATGGAAGCTGCAGTGTGACAGCGAGTCATGCAGTAAACCCTTTGATCCACGTAGCTTTATGTGCAAGTGTTCATTGCAAAGAGTCGTTGGCCTGGTTTGAGGCCTCTGGTTTCTGCTACACTGTTGATACTGGGCCCTTACTGGAACTCCTCTTAGGTATCTATCCTGTTGTTGCTCTGTGTAATGGAAATCCTGCAGCTTTGGGTCTGCAGGACCAGCCCCTTCATGTGCTCTGCCAGATCACAGATGGGGTGGATGTTGGGGTGGGCCAACTCATAACCTTGGGCCTGAGTAGTTGCAGGGTTGGTCAACAGGCCAGCTCTCCCCAATCCTCACCACCAGGGTGAGCTCTCCTGCATTGCCCCTGCTAGTTCACCCTAGGCAGTAAGCAGCAAGGGCCAGGGCCAGTTCTCCTGCTTTAATGCTCTGTTCCCCCCACCTATACCATCAGGATCAGCTCTATCGTGCTGCCCAGGCAAGGTGCAGGGACCTTTCTCCCGAGTGCTGCAGCTGGTGATGGACAGAGACAGCCCTCCCACCTGCCCTGGGCAGCAAGGGGTGAAGACAGAGGAGGGCGCAGTAGCGGGAGGGCATCTGAAGGTCCTGAGTTAATTTGTCTCTTCAGATTCTCTGCCAGATCTGTAAAACAGAACATATTAAAAATGTTCTTTTCAAACCTCTTGCCACTGAAAAATTATCATAATATTGTGTATAAAAGTATTCACCCTATACTCTAAGAAGTTTTTCCTAAATGCATTAATTTTAAATGTTTTCAGTTATTAAGTCTGTCTTGAAAGCGTCTCATCTTGACAGCATTCAAGCCCTTCCTTAGCTGTCATGTAGTGTAAGCATGGAGTACTTTCTAAAACCAAGCATTCCCAAATGACTTAACGTGGGAGACCATGCTCAGGCAGCAGTTACTCACTGAAGCATTTAGCTACAGGCAACCGCTTTGGGTATCTAGTGGCCTGGGTGCCACTCCCTCGTTTGGGAATCTGGAAGTGTTGCTTGACAATCCTTTATCCGAAGGGCATGGGGACTGCGCATTTTGCTCTTCTGAGATCAAGGTCCAAATCAGGAGCAGAAGGAGAGGGAGCACGAGCAAGGAACTCAGGACCGCGAGGGGTGAACCCACACACTGAGACAATGGGGATGTTCTATCGGGAACTCACCAAGGCCAGCTGGCCTGGGTCTGAAAAAGCATGGGATAAAACCGGACTCGGTGAACATAGCGGACAATGAGGACTGCTGAGAAGTCAAGAACAATGGCACTGGGTTTTGATCCTACTGCACTGTACTGGCTTTGTGGGGAGCCTAGGCTGTTTGGATGCTCACCTAACTAGACCTGGAAGGAGGTGGGAGGTCCTTGGACTCCCCACAGGGCAGGGAACCCTGACTGCTCTTAGGGCTGATGAGAGAGGGGGAGTTGATTGGGGGAGGGGGAGGGAAATGGGAGGCGGTGGCGGGGAGGAGACAGAAATCTTAAATAAATAAATAGAACTGCATTATAGTAAATAGTTCCATATTATAGAAAACCATGATGGAGTCAGGGCAGCCCGTTACAGTGAAATATGCCTCAAGCCTTGCACAATGGATGGATGTTCACAGTGAGTAGGGCAAATTTGTTTAATTTAGGATTGCCACCTAGCAGTTTCATCTCAGGCTGGGTTGGCTCACCATACTGATAATGAAATTAAGCATTA
This sequence comes from Alexandromys fortis, assembly GCF_014885135.2. NCBI lineage: Eukaryota > Metazoa > Chordata > Mammalia > Rodentia > Cricetidae > Alexandromys > Alexandromys fortis. The sequence continues at coordinate 12,114,032 of NW_026067899.1, forward strand.
TTTCCAGAAAGTTTTATTACATGAAGAAGCTGTGCTAGTCACTGGCTCTTAGATCTTTCTTGTTCTCCTGTATTCACAGGTATCCCAAATGCTAAAAGGAGAAACTGGACCAAATTGTTTCTAAATTTTTCAAATTCTAAATCTGAATGTTTGCCCAGTTCTTTGAAATAAACGCTACAAGTGAATTCATTTTTTTGTAATGCCCAAATATAAGCATTCCTCAGAAGTGTACAATAGTATTGAAGAACAAGTAGTAATTATGTCAAAAGATTCAAGTATGTATGAGTTCTGAATGGGTTGGGCCAAGCCAGATAACAAGATCATGAAGACAAACTGTTTTTTTACTTGCAACCTTAATTTCTAGAGGTCATTCTAGGGTGAGATTTTTATATTAAAAATACAGAGTGGGTAAAGATAAGGACACTTGCTGTCAAGCTTGATGACCCAAGTCTGATTTTCTTGGAGGAAGGAAAGAAGAAATTCTACAAGTTATTCTCTGATTTCCACATGTTTATCAAGGCACACACATGCTCACTAATGCACACACAAAAACACACATACATGCGAAGAAGATAACTAAATATAAAATTAATAAAACCATGTGTAGGTGGTAAGGAATGCTGTGTAGTTTGCATTTTTTCTTGTGGCAAACCAGGAGACCAGATTATACGAAACCGGGTACTCATAAAGGTGGCTGAAAGGGAAATTTTTATCACAAAAATAAATACATCACATAAACACACATGAAAAAGCTAAGCTCCTCATAGGCAGAATATTCTGTCCCGCCAGACAACTCCCAAATAACAGAGACTTATTCATTATAAATGCTTGGCCCATAGCTTATGCATATTACTAACTAGCTCTTACAACTTAATCTATAAATTGTGCTTAAGATTCTGAAGCTTTGAATCCAAGAAAAAGAAATTCCACATCTAAAGGGGCCGAGCTGTCCATTGAGGAAAAATTAATCTATGAACCAAAGGAATACTGGGATATCCTAGATAAAGACTTAAGACAGGGAAGTTAGTTGGAAGAATGCGGTGGGAAGAAAAACAGAGGGAGAGGTGTCACCCAAGCAGGAGGTGACTTGATTCTCACCATGATGGTGGAAATGAGTGGATAGGATGCGGATTTTCGAAGAAGCTTATTGGATAAGATGTGAGTGTGAGCAGAGAGCAGCCTTAGGGCGGAGTGCCAGTGTCATTGAAACTTAAAACACACTGTTTGTGACACAGACCCAGGGGAAATTACACACTAGAGTTTCTAACCTTATTCACAAAGCTAGTGGGTGATTTATGCATGATACGCTGGTAGGGTTTTCACAGTCACGGACCTTTGCTACTTTCTCTCTCCTTTGCGATTCATGTTATTGCAAATACCATTAGAGGTGACCACTTTTCCCCTACTGTATATGGGAACGACAATTTATAAAATGAGGACACTATAACTCAACCCCATTTAATTAGCCTGTCTGCCGTGGAGGTGCGTTTTCTCGGAGTGATGCCTGTTCACTTCAGTGCTGCTGCAGATGGGGGCTCAGGAAACAGGTTCTGAGGCAGGTTTGGGGGTGCCATGTGTTTATCAGGACCCACACCTGTGAAAGGAAGGCAGAGGAGCCAGGATAGCCCAAGAGAAAACTAAGGCAACAGGAACTATGAAGTACATTTTCCACACGAGAGCATCATGCATCAGGCCAACCCGGCTCAATAGCCTCTGTTGCTTAGTCAGTGGTCAGGGGCTCTCTGTCCCCGGGAGGCTCTGCTTTAGGAAGAGGCTGATTCTGCAGCCAAGTCCAACCATGAGGGAGGTGACAGTAGAGGCTGCCTGCTGACCGAGTTTCGTCAGCAGCAAAGTCACTCCTGAAAAGGGTTGATCCACTTCTACGTTCTCCACACTGTATCGCAGTGAGGGTGAAGAGTTCATTCTTCAACTGATGTGTCTGTTTCTTTCCAAAAATTCAAGACATCCAGCCCCCCACTAATCACCAAGTATTCATCAGTAGACGCAATGGCATAAAGGAAGATTAGGAGGGAAAAGAGTAGAGGTGACCAAGAACAAGAATGGCACAGAACAGGACCTAGGAAGCAGGGTTAGCCGGGAAAGCGCTTGCCACACAAGTACGGGGACCCAGTTAGGTCATTAGTTCTACATAAAACCTTGGTCTGGCGGTGTGTGCTTGATCTCAGCCCTGCAAGGGCAGAGAAATGGATCAGTGGGTGCCAGCGTCCTATGGGAGAGAGACTGGCTCTTGAGAAATGACACCAGATTTGATCTCTCGCCACCGCTGTGCACATACATACGTTTGCACCCTCTCTAGGTGCGCACACACACGGATGAGCGGCACAGAAAAAATACCCTTGAATAGAGTTATGACAGCCACTCCCAGTTATCACTTTTGAAAATAATTAAGTCAACACATCTTTAAAAATATTAGAAAATCAGTCTGTGAAATTTAAGCGGTCTCTTGTTGCTCGACAGATACAGAAAGCATGGATAAAAAAGACTGGTTGTCCGCGATGATTCAGAGAAATGACAGCTCAGGTGTTCTTCCCCTACTTCCATCTGTCCTTTTTGATTTATAGCATATTATGCAGTTTTAAAATGTTACAAACTTAGAATGCTGATTCTAAAATTTTAATAAGGAAAACTGGTTTTGCTTATGCCTAATGACCGGCCAGTTCTCTTGCATCGGGTCTGTTTTAAGTCACACCTGTGGCCAGGACACCGTTGCCTTCTTCTGAGATGTTTTTCCTGAAGGCATTTGGGATTCTCTTATAGCAGATACTAGTTATTTGTATCTATGAAAATGTGCATTTTTATTAGAATTTTTTGGGTTATTGTGATTTATGCCTTGGCCTTCTTGGACCTCTTCTTGTAATTTATCAAAAAGGTTAATCTGCCCAATTTGGATATTATATGCCTTTGGATGGAGAGTATACAAATATTTTACATAGAGTTTTATTTGAACCATTACATATTTAGTGTTAATTGTAGAGATATTTAATTTGTATTTTAATAAATAAAGCTTGCCTGAAGGTCAGAAAAGCAAAACAGCCCCACTGGTCAGCCTTACAGACCAGGCAGTGATACACACCTTTAATCCCATTAGACAAACTAGTTTGCCACAGAAACCGGACAATAGTGGTGCCCTCTTTAAATCCCTGCCTTAGAGAAGAATATAAAATGGGAGGAGACAGCTCTCAGATACATTCAGTCTCATTCTGAGATTCCTGGAGGCAGGCTCGCCATTTCAGACTGACGTAGAGGTAAGAGCCAGTGGCTGGCTGTTTTGCTTTTCCGATCTTTGCCTCAGGCAAGATTTATTTATTAAAATAAATACAGATGAAATATCACTACAATTAATTTAAAAATCTCAAATTTAACTTTTTGAGTTAGAAATTCATTGGTGCTTCAATATCTCCTTACGTAATTTGATGAATAGAGATGCAACACTTAAATATTCATTGTTGATGAACATATTTTTAAAAATGTCTGGAATTCAAGTACATTGAGTAGCAACATAATTTCTAGCACTGGCCACGTTCTATCTAGCTCACAGAATTGTCTTATGCCCCATTGGAAGTGACGCCCTACAAGGACTGCAGCTGCCGTGTTCTGAGAGGTTCTATACAACAACAGAGAACTAGGTACATCGTGACTGCTGTAACCTTCTTTTATTTGCTTTTAAAAATGAAAATACCATTTAACCTCAATATTTTTTCCCCTAACTAAATTTTGAGCTTGAATTATGTGACGCAATTTCTCTGTCATTCTCTGTGTTTTACATAAACCAGGTAACCTGGCATTCCATATGAAGAACGGGATGAGAAACTTCAGGTATAAGCCAGCAGACTACCAACAGTTACACGCCTTAACCAAAGCCACCAAGTTAGCGTCTGCTTCTGCGGAGAAGAAGGTTAGAGGCTTTTTTTTTTTTTTAAAGTTTGATAAACTGAATTTCTAGGAGGGATGATAATATTTATAGTGGAAATAGAAAACAGGCAACTGTCCAAGTCATTTTTAGAACCCCAACTATTAACAATAGTGTCTACCCAGTTCTGCCTAGTAATTTTTAACTGACCTTGAGACCTCAAATCCAATGTTGTTTCCTTTAAAAAAAAAAACAAACCTTTTTGAAATCAGGTCTAGTTACTATAGAATGGAGGCATGTGTCATTGCAGTTAGTATTTAATATAATTTTACTCCCAAGCTTATCTGACAAACCACCTCTTTATCCCAGCAAACAGTGCCTTCCACAGGGTAAGAGATTACACTGTTAGTCACGTGTCTGCAAGCTAAGTAGGAGACACAGCCTGAACTTTGTGGTCTGCAGTGATTAAATAGAGGAAATACATACAACCAATAGAGAATTAGTCAAGTGTGAATTGTGTCTTTAATTGTGCTATGTCGGAATCCATGTGTCAGAATCCTCTACCCCATAGGGTGGATTCCTATGATTGTGCCAAAATTAATGAATATTTTTTACTGTGTTGAGATCTACCAAGTTTCTTTCTGAAGTAAAATTACTACAACATATCCTCTACATCTTTGTCAATGTGAGAATATATAAATATTTATTAATAATTGCATCCATCCGCTCACCTACTCATACACTTGAGATGCATCACAAGAGACATTGGGGTTGGATGTTGATTAGCTGAGTGTTTTAGCTTCGGTATTTCCCTTTAATCGTCGCTCCCAATCAGAAGCCACACTTAAGCCTTTAGTTATTAAAAGTGTTACATTGTTATCACGAAGTACAAGACGAGACGCTGTTCTTCAGTGTCAGCTTTTGGGCATCAACTCAGGCCCTGGATGCGCCTCTCAGCTGCCCTACTAAACAGCATCACTGATGTTTTCGCTCATGGTAGACTGTAAATCCCCAAAGAAGTGTTTTGGTTACATGTTTTTCTAGAAATAATGGAACCTAGAATTTGTACTCTGGTAGATTTCTTTAATTACTGAAAATGGCCCAGTCTGTAGTGGTCGTTATGTTAAGTTTTTGATTCCATTTTTAATCCCCACAGATCCATGCGAGGAAGTGTCTTTGGAGAGCAACTGTGTCTAGTCTGTTGTTTTGCATTTTGGTTAGTGAGAATGAATGTGTTTTAAGAACTGTTACGTAACTTTCTGATACTTTGATTTTTCTTCATATAATTTACATTTTTATTACATCTGGATTAAGGAAGATGTGTTAGGAATGTCTTGGACATGAATTTTGGAGCTGTTTTCTTCTCATTCAACTTAGAGAATTTACATTGACATTTTAGTTTACTTTTTAAGATGCAAATAATTACTAAATAGTGTTTCCTTAGAAGACTAGGGGCTTAAATAGGATTAACTAGCTGGGAATTATATAAGGCTCTTAAAATCTATTTTAGAATTATTGATGTTTATCTGCCAAACAGTCTGTACAAACTAGAATTACCAATGTTATCTCTGTAAGTCATGCTCTTATTATTACTTACATTTTTATAAAATATGTACAGAGTAATGTCAGAGATAGCAGTTCACTCTGAATATTAGTATTATTGATGTCCAATTTCCTATTCATTTCACTACTGTATTGTTCACTGTTTACAGATGAGATTAACAGTCTTAACAGCCATTGTTAATGGTCACAGCACTTTAGCAATATCAAATACACCCAGAATGGTAGGATGTTGGCGTGGAGACCCATAAGGAAAAGTAGCACTTCAAGCTAGATCTGGACCCCTCAACCACTCGCCAGGATGTCGTTACTGACCTAGGGGTGTGGGGCAATGTGATGCTGTTCTATATAATCCCTGTGTCACTGACCATGGTCAGCTTCTAATGCCCGGTGAGACTCCGAGGTAAATAATCAAGCTGCCCAAGGACTGACCGGTCTCTAATCTGAAGCTGCATAGTGGACCCGGGCTGGAAACTGAGGCCAGTTTATGGTACACCATGTCTCCATTTGTAACTTAAGTTTAAAAGCAATCTTCATAATTATTTTGATTTGACTTTGCTTTGGATGGGTATGTCCTCTTGTTTAATTCAAATATCCATCAAGTCTTTCTAAACTTATAGAGAACTGCACACATGACCACAATTAGTCTGAATGGTGTGCTGAGTCACTGTGTGACATCACCCAGCTTCAGACGGGAGGAGCTTTGGCCCCAGTTTTCTTTTTGAGGCTACCACACACCCTCCCCCATGCTAAGCTGCTCTGAAGCAAATCATTGATATCATAATATTTCATGTAGAAACATTAGAAAACATTAGAACTTAGAAGCCTTGTCATGCCACTACCATGTATCAAAGTGTTAGCTTCTCAATTTTATCTAGTTAGTATTATTAAATTTCCTTGGGGGCCTCAGAAGATTATTTCAAAATTTTCCTCAAATGGGCATCTGAATACAACCCAGACATGGCGATTCATTCTTGGTATTTTGCTTCACTTGGTTTCCTCCATTCTCTTGTAGGTTTATAACTTGTAAGTCCTGAAGAAGCTGCGTGACATTGGTCTTATAGTTCCTCATAGAGTTATGCCGTCTGCATCATAGTGTGTCACGAAACATGTTTTTCTCTTTGCATTTCCTGCACTTTGTTATAGTTATAGTTGTATATAGTTATATCTAGTTTATCTAGAGAGCCGCTCAGATTCAGGCTCAGCTCACATCGGAAAGAACACTCACTATTTGTCCTCCAGTCTTCACTGTAAACGGTGCCACCATGAATAATCGAGGACCCTTTTGCCAAGATGGTTTCCAGAGCCATTTCTATAAATGATGCTGCTAGGTCAAAGTTAATCAGTTATGAAAACATCTTATATATAGCCACATTCCCTTCTGCAGGGCTTGTCTCATTTTCTATGCCCATGAGAATTTAAGAGGCTCACGGACTGCTTTGTTCCATACCCGCGTCACCGCCAGCCTGACTGATGAGGAACCGCATCCTAGGTCATTTTTTTTTTCCCTTGGTGTGGCATGGACACTTCATTGCTAAAGCTCACATCACATCCTAGTGAATTTTGTCAAATGTCTCCGCACGTGCCCGGCAGCTTCAGCTCTACACTGCTTGGGGATGTTTAGTTCTCAACTGGGACTCTCTGACCTATAGTCTTTTGTAGTATTTCAGAAGGCTTAGTTGGCGGTCTCATGTCTTAGATAATCACAATAAATCAGACACAGTGGGGTTTTATGATCTTTTACTAAATTCATTACTCTTGATTTTTTTCCCCTCAAAGTATTTTAAATGCATTCTGCATTAGTTATCACCCACCTTAAAAATGAGTTTACCTGGCTTATTGCCCGGTAAAATGAATTAGAATCATGGAACAATCTCAGCTGATGAAGATACAACTCTAAATCTTTGCGTTCTTTTAAAGCCTCTGTTTTTCTTCATTTGTGGCCTGAGGATAAAAGTAGAGTCAATGGTTGAATTTCCAAAAGAACAAAACAAAAAACCAAAAATTAAGATGTTGTACAAAGTACTGGAAGTATCTAGTGAAAACCGGTAACCTGATTTTTGACTTTTATAATCTATTTAATTGGTCTTTCCCTGGGCCCAAAGGCAACAGCATTGATTTTTTTCCCTTAAGCTGTAAAAAATATGTTCACATCTTTCCACCAATATGTTTTAATTTTTTGTACAGCATGGACCAAAAATGTCAAAAGAATCTAATTTTAAAGTTCTGTCTGTTACAAGAAATTTTAGAGGCTGTAGATGCTTAAAAATTTGAAATAAGATTTAGACATTCTTAACTCAAGTGCTAGCATATCAGAACATAGAAATACCCCATTCTTGCAGTTTTTCCAATAGGTAGAAATTGAATTTTTTTTTTAAACCAGCGTCTCCTACCAAATAAAAAAAAAAAAACTTTATAGTGATAACATTAAGAACTTCTATGGGAAAGGTTTGACTTCATCCTTTTAAAGTTACCCTTTGGATTACTTAGTTTGCTCACGTCCCTAATTTTGAATCAGAAACCGGAACAGCGCAAAGATAAACTCAAGGTTAAAGTAATCAGTGAACGGCAGCTGGAAATAGCACACATTATGACGATCCCTTTTTGGAACTTGTCTCCTCAAGTTTTTACATCTTCATTCTTGCTATTTTACAGCTATTAAAGTACTGAAATAGGGTAGTAGCAGTAAAATTATGAAATATGTATATTTGTCAAGTTTCCGATTTGTAATTTCTGTTTTAAAGGTTTATTTGTTTTATTTTGTAATTGTGTGCATGTGTGTATCTGCGTGGGTTTGTGTCCATGAGGGCAGAAGGGGTTGTCAGATCCCCTGGAGCTGGAGTTAGAGGAGGTTGTGAGGCACCTTGTGGGTGCTGAGACTCGAACCTGAGTCCTCTGCAAGAGCAGCACCAGTGCTCTCAACCCCTCAGCCAGCTTTGATTTGTATGTGCATACGTATCTAAAAGTGTTAACACGAAACACAAAGTTCAGAGTCCACGTGGCTTTAAGAAGAGTCTAACCAAGTATCAGACACTGCTTTGGGGGTTGGAGTCAAGCAACATTCAGTGTTGGACGGTGGTTACACAGATGGTAGAGCTATAGCGCTAAGAAGCTGGGGACTGTGAGGCAACAAAGAGTTGAAATATGTCACTGCCCTCAGGTCAGAGGAACGAAACAAAGGCGTGGGGTGAAGCCGCATTCCCCGGGAGGAAACCTCTGAGCTATTTGGAACCATGTCCAGGGAAAACTGGGTGCACTGGAGAACCTTCTGAAAAGAGAGGGGTGGGGCAATGCTTTAGGAGGGGGATTATGATGTGTCGGCCTTGTCTTGTCTCCTTCCCTCCAAACTTCCGTAGCAGACATTTTCCGTCATTTAAACCCATCTAGAAGCCAGCCAAGAAAGAGGCTGCTTTATGCCTGGGCACAGATCAGGGAGATGGCAACAGACCCAAACCTGACAGAAGTTGGCTGCAAAGTCCCTGAAGCACTCGTGTGTGGCATGCTAAAAGGCTTGGGGAATACTACATTTCGTTAAAAATTTAAGTTTCCCTCTTCCATAAGTTTTCAGTATTTGTTAAGTACCTTTCAATAACTATTTGCCTAAGTTTGAAAAGTTTATTTATAAAGCCATGAAATTGAATGATTGCAGCTCCATTTTCCAGTCCCTGTTCTTGATTACTGACGCTGGGGCTAAAGCCAGGTCCCCTAACAATGGATTTAATGAACCTTTCCCATCTTGTGATGAGGGCTCAGATTAAATCCAACCCAACACCAAGGGCCTATGGACTGGTATTTTCAAACTGTATGGTTTCTTTGAACCTAATCCTCTGACCTTTGGCATCCTTGTGTATAAAAATGAGAATGATGCTCTCTAAATATCTTGTAGGAAACATGTGTCCAAAATGGGGACAAATTTGTGGAATCTTCTGAAGTCTTCCTTGGGAATGAAGTGGGGGTGTTGCTTATTAGTGAAAACCAGAATGGCGCTGCTGGGGAGGAGGCTCGGCAGTTAAGACCACTCGCTGCTATTCCAGGGGACCCGGGCTTGATTTCCAGGATCCAAACGGTGGCTAACAATCATGAGTAACTCCAGTTCTCGGGGATCTGACACCCCCCTTCTGGCCTTCGTGCATGCATGTGATGCATAGATATGAATGTAGGCAAAACATCCATACACAGTAACAGTAAATAAAGATTTTTTTTAAAAACAAGCAAAAAAGTAAATAAAACAAATGAAAAAGTCAACAACTTCACCTTTTTGCATGCCTGCAATAGGGGTCTCAAATTGGCCAATATCCCAGGCCATGTCGTCTTTCTTTGTTTCTTGAGACAGCTTCAAACTGTTTCATTAAGGCTGGCCTTGAATTCATGATTCTCCTGCCTCTATGGCCCGAGTGCTGGGATTATTGGCATGTATCACTGGTGTACAGCTCTCTTCTCCCTGATATTTAATTCAGTACTTATTTTAGGGGGATTGCATATTAGAAGATGTACCAGTGATGTTGGAAAAACAGGAGCCTTTCTTTTGTGGAAATACATTTCAAAAATACAGACTTTTTTGTAATTCTCTGAGAAGTTCATGCATATATTTTGAGTATCTTCACCACTTTGCTCCTCCCCTGCAATTCTCCCCCAGGTCTGGGGGAAATTTTTGTTTTGTTTTGTTTTGTTTTCAAGTTTGAACATTGCTCCTCTTTGGTTCGTCCTCTATATGTAGATCAGAAAAGCCATGGAGACTTCAAAGGCGGCTAAAGAGCAAATGTTGGTCAAACAACACAAGCAGGTGTGGTGGCAGGAACAGGAACGGCTGCAGGGAACCAGGTGAGCCTGCCTCCCCCCACCCCAGGTCAGTGGGGATGTGTGGGAACTCCTGGGCGTCCCCATGACTGATTTACATCTGTAATGGTCCATGTTAGCTAAACCACACAATCAAAATTTCGAGTTGTTGGAATTAGAGCCACGTTTTCTTAGCTTATTCTGGAAGGCAGGGAATGTGTTGATAGGCCAGTGCTCTCTGATGGGGTAAAGGACATTCACCTGTACTGGACACTCACTCCCTCTTCTGCACTCCCCATCTCAGGCTTGGCTGTGTGTAGACACACATCACATGCTCACGTTTGGTTACACACTCTTCCCTCTAAAGCAGAGGCGCCTCGGGGGCAAACGTCACAGCCATCCTTTCGTGGTGGGCACACAGAAGAGGATTAATAAATGCTCTCAATACAAAGGAGCTGAAGAGTTCACAATACAAATGGAGGCAGCTGTTACTATTTGTAGCAGCCAAAGATGAATTAAGACAAAATAATAATTTGATATTTGACCTTAATTATAAGCTCTGCAAATTTTTTCCAAAAGCAATGACCAAAAGATATCTTCCATTTCAGGCTTACCCATTTGCTCTGACATTGTAGTATTTATAAACCATGCTTTAAAAAACATCATTACACATACTCATTCTTAGGAAGATTTAACTGTGATCTTAGTCTATGTCAGGTTTCTGAGTTTCATTTTCTTTTCTTTCTTTGGGCTTGTGTACTTTCATGACAATGTGAACTTTGTACTCTGTGCAGTGATCCCTATACAAGAGGTGCAAGGGTCACAACTGACAAGGGGTTTAGATTATGATTCAACGTAACCCAGGAAAATAAAATGCTATGAACTGCACAATTTACTTCAGCTATAAAAACCAAATCAGATACACCAAAACCCTTCAAACGTCACCTCTAATAGAGAAAAAAATATTTAAGGCCACTACAAAACCATTTTGAAAACTTGCATCATTGAAATACAATAAAGAGAGCCATGCGTTAACTTGAATCGTGGTGGTCACCTATGTAAGCACACACAATGGAGGGACTGGGAAGGGTTTCCTTTTCTTCCCATTTGGTAAAATCTTGGCCATTCTGGATCCTGCCTAATGTGTGGACCGAGTTGATCCTGAGCCAGATAGACGGATCATGTGCATTGCATCATGGAAACTCGTTCTGTTGGCTGAGCTAGAAGGACAGATGTTGGGGGCAAGGAGCTCTCTCCAGTGAGGATGACCCCATTGTCTGCAAACTTAGAAGGACTAAACCCTGAACACAAATAAGAATGCTAATGTAATTTTCCGTGTTCTTCTAGAATGTAAGGTAATTCTCATACGCATTCCATGAGATGAAAAACAAAAAGCAATAGGAAATGTCTCTAATGGTAGGGACATGTCTAGATGTATGGGCAGTGTAAGGACCTTGAACAAAATAGGAGTTTAAATGCTGCACTTGTCTACCCTCAGAATATCTGCCTGACATGATGGATGGCACCTGTAATCTCAGCACTCAGGATGCCGAGGCAGGAGGATTGCCACAACTTCAAGGCCAGTCTTGGCTAAATAGCAAGTTCCAGGCTAATCTGGGCTGTGAAGTGAGAGCCTGTCTCAAAATTTTTTTAAAATAAACACACACACACACACACACACACACACACACACACATCTGTACTTTCTTAATAAGGAAAAGATTCTTATGTTTTACCCAAAGACCCTATTTGAAGACCTTAGACCTGCAGAAGATAAGGGGTACAATGGTAGTTAACCTTTCCTTGATAATTGCGTAGGTACCAGACAAGAAGTTAATAGTTGCTGTGCTTAACCTCCGTCTGGAAAACAGCCATACCAAGTAGGTCTCATTGCTCCCCTGCTGCCGCTGCTCAACCTTCTGACGGGGTTTAGAGGGCTAATGTGTCTATACAAGGTAAACAAAGTAGCATGTGGGAAGAGGGGTTTAAAACGTTGGGGTTTGCTTCCCGTGTTCCATCATCTTAGAGCTGCCAGGCTTCTCTTTTCCCCAGAAGGTTCCATTTGCATCAAATGAGAGTTCTCCAGCCTTGCTAGGAAAACCAAGGGAAGCTGGCTGGGTAAAGAGCTTGGGAGGGAGGCACAAGGACCCGAGTTCCATCTCTAGTACCCACATGATAAAAAGCCTGGCATGACGGCCCACATGTGTTCCAATGAGGTGGGGGACAGGGGCTCTGTAGAGCCAGCTGGCCAGCAAGTTCAACTGAGCTGACCAGCTCTGGGTTGAATGAGAAACCCTATCAAAAAGTAAGGTGGAGGTTGGAGAGTTGGCTCGTCTGTTCAGAGCACTGTTGCTCTTGTTGGGGACCCAGGTGAGAATCCCAGCACCCACAGAGAATCTGACAACTGTCTAACTCCAGGCCCGGGAGATCTGAAGCCCTCTTCTTATCTTCAATGGCACCAGACATGTATGTGGTGCACATCATACATGTGAACAAGGTGCATGTACATATGTGTAAGCAGAACAAACACATAAAATAATAAAATACATCTTTAAAAATGAAAAACTGTAGAGTGGAGAGTGATTGAAGATGCCAAATGTCAACCTCTGACCTTTGACTTCTACTGTGCACATGTACGCACACACAGAGGCATAAGTTAGGACCTTAAAAATCTGCTTGGAGGACTAGATAAAACTTCCAAATATCAAATTTGTGTAATATTTAAAGTTGTAAATTTCTATTTGAAATTTAGCAGGCTTACTCCAGTCCTCTTTCCTGCGGACTGTGTTACACGTTCCCAGAAGCACACGTTGCTGTTTCCTCTGTGACACTGAGCTTTGGCACGACCATTTGTGGACACTGTATTACTGTCTTCAAAGCCACCGTCTGTAGAGGTCAGCCTGATGAAGGTGCATCCGAGTCTCATACAGACCTCATTCTTGCCTGAGAGTTCAAAGTTCTGGGTGGAGACTTGGCTCCCTCAGATCACCAAAGTGGCAGTACAGGGGCTCCCGTTGCTTTCTCAGTCCCACCACCCAATAGAAGACGTGGTTGTGTGAGCACTTCCTTTGTGCATAAACAGCTCTGCTCTAAAGGGAATTCTGGTTTGTCTTCATGATAATGCACCCGCCCTACCCCACCTCCAACCTCAAAAGAAAAATGGTGGTGGCGCACACCTTTAATCCCAGCACGCAGGAGTCAGAGGGAGATGGATCTCTGAGTTTGAGGCCAGCATGGTCTAGAGCGTGAGTTCCAGGACAGCCATAGTTACACAGAGAAACCCTGTCTTTGATGAGAGAGAGAGAGAGAGAGAGACAGAGAGAGAGACAGAGACAGAGACAGAGAGAGACAGAGACAGAGACAGAGAGAGACAGAGACAGAGAGAGACAGAGACAGAGAGAGACAGAGAGAGACAGAGACAGAGAGAGAGAGAGAGACAGAGAGAGAGAGAGAGAGAATTTTCATCCTATGATTTTAATTCTCATCCTGTGATGGGAGATGAAGTCTACTGTGTAAAAAGCTTTCACTTCTGACAACAACCAGAAGCTATGTTAATCTGTAACCATCCTGGCACTAAGAAATTCAGTAGATAGATTAAATATTTTCTCCATTTACACATATAATAAAAATCATGTTTGAAGCCAGGTGGTGGTGGTGCCTTTAATTTCAGTACTTGAGGCAGAGGCAGAGGCAGTTGGATCTTTGAATTCAAGGCCAGCCTGGCCTACAGAGTGGATTCCAGGCCAACCAAGATACTAAGTGAGACCCTGTTACAATAATAAAAATAAAGAAAGAGGAAAGAGAGCAAATACAGCCACCTTGAATATAAGGGTTGCAGGTATGCAAAGGCTGGAGAATGGCTCCATTGGCAGAGTGCCTGGCTAACACGCACAAGCAGCTGAGTTTGACCCCCAGAAACCAGGTTTAAAGAGAAGTTGTGACCCCAGCATGGCAGAGGTGAGGGTGGACAGATCCCGGTCACTGGCCAGCCGGTCTAAGTCACTGAGTGACCTCCAAGCTAGTGAGAGGCAGTCTCCAAATAGTAGACAATGACTAAGATACCAAGGTTGACCTCTGACCTCTTTGCGCACACACACTCTTAACATGTGAACATAAGTACACCTCTCCACCATTTCTGGGGAAAACTGCCTGCTAGGAAACAGAAGTATCATTTATAGTAGCCTCTCACCTTTATTCACAGATATGAATTAGCTTAACAATGATGGTCTAGCCTGAATTCTAATTGGTCTTAGTAATTAAAACCTGGAGTCAAGAATTAAGGTAAATGCTGAAAGAGCAGAGAAGTAAAGGAGCCAGTCAATAGAGAGACTTCTTACCTCTACCGAATCCCCAAACCAAGGATCCTGTCTTGATGAATTCTCAGGCTAATAAAGCCTGAGATCCTGTCTCTATCTGCCTTATATTCCTGTTTCCAACTCTGTAGTGCTGGGATTAAAGGTGTGTGCCGCCCCTGTCTGGCTTCTCTGGTTAACTAGTGGCTAAGTTCTGCATGATGATCTCCAGGCCAGCTTTATTTGTTAGATCACAAACAAAGCACCACCACATGATGGCACATATACACATGCATACTATCCAATATTACAACATGAATTAACCATTTGGAAATAGTGTAAAATATCAGTGATAAGCAAAAAAACCTCACAGAACTATAACATGAATTGTTAAATATGCTGTTATTCCAATCATATAAAATACAGGTAAAGAATAGAAGCCTGTTTGTGAAAATAAAAATAATAAACATATTGAAGTATTAAAATTGTTACTATTTTCTCATGCCATTTTAATATTAAAGTGTCCATTAACAACAGATCTGACTTAGTTACGTAAATAAGGGGTACAGAAATGTGTTGAATGCCCACCTGGAGGTGCATACAGTTTTACTCTAGAAATGACTATCTTTAAACAAGTAGTAAAAGATTATCAAGATTTATTGATCATTACTGGATAAAAACAAAATATTCTCTTGTTCTTATTTGCCTGCCTCAGACTCCCATCAGCTCTGACCTTTAGGGAGCCTCCTCGCAGGTCCAGGCTGGCCACTCTCCCTCTCTCCAGCCGCTGTTGCTAATTCTCACCCCTCCATCTGTAACCGCTCCCTTGGGAGTCTCTCTGTGCTGAATCCTGAGCAGGTGGGGTGGCTTCCCGGTGTCCTCAGATGCTTAGTGTAACATGCTGCCAAGACCTGCAGGGGCCACTGCCGGTGCTCACCCTGTTGTTTCTGCCCATGTTAGGAACATGGCTTGAGCGTATGAGAAGATGACCAGAACCCAATTCGGTGGACTTTTCGTACCCTGCTTGCATTTAAGCCTATATGTGTGATTAGGACTGTAAAGAAATTGATTGAGATCATGTCTGTTTCAGATGTAAATTGGAGTCGGAAATAAAATCTTGTCTCAATGAAGAGAGCATTGGCAACGAATGCTTTTGTGAGCTTATGAATTTTGGTGAGTTTTTTTTTCTTTGAACCTACTTATAAAGGGGAATCTTGTTTGGAACTATGGGAGTTGGTCACCCAACTTAATGTTCTTTTAGTAGTAACACCTGTTTGATTTTCTAAACAAATATGAAAAGTCAATAAACTAACAATCTGTTCTTTAAGATAGTAATGCATCTCCTTGATTCAATTTCTCTTCACACAGAGAAAGAGCTGGCAGAACAATGGTGCACATATCTTAAAGCTGTGATCCACCCTATTCATCAGCTGAGAACACACCTGAAGAGACAGTGCCAAACTTCCCAGTATGCACCCTCCCATACTGGGTCTAATTCAGCAATGGTTCTGGAAGAGGTCAGTATGTTGCCTTTTCAAAACACAATGTAATATTTCATTTTTTTGTCCCAAATAGAACAGTTGAAGCAGACACCTGCCTTGTGTGTTCAAGTAGAGGGCTCCTTAACTTCTTAAACATGTGCTTGGATATGGCCAGGTACCCACATTTTAACTCATCCTCCTGCCTTCATCCTTGCCCCTCCTCCCAGGGTACTTTGAGGCTCTGCCCAGGTACAGAGAGATCAACTTGTCTGACTACTGAAATTTCCTATGGACTCTTCACAATCCTTACACCCATATACAACCTCATTCACTGAATCTCCTTCCTTCTTCAATAACATCTCTTGCCCCACACTGTCCCATTCCACATGAGCTCGGTAGCACAGAGGCTGCCTTTGTTCTGTGCCCTTCATATAGCAAGCCTACTCCTGTCTCAGAGCCCATAGGTGAGCTGTTTCCTCTGTCAAGCTGTGGCACCTTCTGCCCTTTAGTTCTCCACGGTCCCTAACCAGCCATACCTGGATTCTCACTGCTTTCCTCCTCTGCCGGCCTTTTGTGTGCCTTTAAGTGCGTTGTGACGGAAGTAGGGTCTGAACTTTGATCTCTCTACTTGTCAGCTCCGCTATAATGTTATACTGCTTTTACAGGTAATCAAAAGCTTTAACTACACCTAGACTAGTAGCTCTGCCTAGTACTGTAGACTAGTAGCAAGGAAGCTGGAGAGTGAAGGTGTGGTTGAAGCCTTACCATCAGTGAACTCAAATGTAGAACAGGGTGACTGTCAGTACTAGGTGGTGGAGCCCAGTTTTAGCGATGGGTGTGGAATCCTCACCGAGCCTTGCTTGTTTGAAGAGCCTTGGCTGCCTGGCAGCTCTTTTCTTCACCGATCTTCAAAAGGGTTTTCCCTCCCTCATTTTCACCCCCTCCTGACTTCTGAGACTGTGTCTTTCTATGGAACTAACCTTGAGTGCATTGCAGTAATTCAAACACTTCCTCCTGTCCACACGCCACAATCCTCTAGGTTGACTTTGTCAGGAAACAATCCAAGGCTGCCTTTGAAAACCTCAACCAGGAGCAACAGAAACTAGAAAAAGACCTTTCGGCCTGGAGCGTGAAGGTAAGTGCAACACAATGCGTGATTAACTCTTTCAACCCATCTTTTATTTGTTAAATACAATAATAATCCCTTGCAGTTACTAGATTACTCTTCGGAAGAAAAGGCTAGCCTGCTCAGCGAACATCCTATGGAGCTAGAAACTTTGGAGTGCCCGTACCCTGATCTGAAATCGTCAGTCCTTAATGAGTTCTGGAACTTGACAGAGAAATATCAAAAGAAACTTGAAGACTTTGATCTGCAATTAGAAGACATACGCAGGTGATCAAACATGACTCCTTGACTGAATTTGAATCTGTGTTCAGGGTCACTATGCTTCTGATTTACCGTCTTCTAGTTATATGTGATTGCAATATAACCAATATAATTTTGACCTAGTTTGTTGAAAAAAAAAACCCTGGGTGTTGCAAGGTTAGTTTAGTTTGTTCCCGGATGCTTAGGCTAGCTTAGCCCTGAAATAATCACACAGAAACTGTATTAATTAAAGTCACTGCTTGGCCCATTCGCTCTAGCTTCTTATTGGTTAGCTCAATGCTTTTACTATAAATGATATTGTGTGTTTTATTTGATGAATATCTATTAAAAAAATCTTTAAGCGACAGTGCTCTCTGTTGAGTTCCTTGGAAAGGGTTCATGAAGGAGCTTCTAGACTAGTCTAGAAGGTGGCCCTTGCCTCTTAGAAAACTGGCAGTATCAGGGAAGAAATGAGCACCCTATTCCTAATCAAATAGGACTGCCCTGAAGCTGCTAATTGCAGAAAAGAGGAATAGTGAAGTCAGATGAGTTTTCAGAGAGGTTTATTGGAGGATTATAGAGAACTGGGATCTCTAGAGGTGGGTTGCAGCAGCTGTCCGCTGCTCTGCACACAAAGACACATGAATATGTGCTAATAAGTATGGCAGATGACATTACTAACTGAACTTCCGATTTATCAGGATCATGTTATTTTAACATGACTGCTTTCCTATTTGCTTCTAGTTGTTGGGTCTTGGGAGAATGCTCATGGTCTGTGTTTGTGCACATCTGTGGGGGTGTACTCATACTTTATTATTTATGGTTCAATTTAGTTTTTGATTTTTTTTAGTCAGAGTTTCATTGTGTAGCTCTGGCTATCCTGGAACTCACAGAGATCTGCCTGCCTTTGTTTCCTGAGTACTGGAATGAAAAGCCTGTGCTCCCATACCAGGGTGAGCATGCGCAGACTTCGCAAGGACTATTCGTTCATATCATCACCTTCAGCCAGTTGACCTGGATTTCTTGTTGTTTGCAACTAAAACCTTTCCTAATTTGATACAATTACCCAAATTATATGTTTTATATTAGGGCCACAATTCTTCCCAACCCTCCTTAATTCTTTGCTTTCAAAATTTTATTTAATTTTTATTTGGTAATTCATCTCTATATAGATGCTTGTTGTAAATTATTCAGTCACAAAATGAATCTCCTTCATCACAATATTTCTGTATCTCAAGAACACGTCGCACATATATACTTATATATGCACACTCTTTTAATAGTTATTTGTTTCAGCAATGAAAAACAGAAAAAAACTTAAAAGGACTGGCTAATTTTGTAGAAAAACTAGTTTTGTAGGAAAACGTACATTTACAAAATGGAACAATATCCAGGCATTATAGTAACTGTAGAGACGAGGAAAGCAATACGTAGTT
This sequence comes from Alexandromys fortis, assembly GCF_014885135.2. Classification (NCBI taxonomy): domain Eukaryota; kingdom Metazoa; phylum Chordata; class Mammalia; order Rodentia; family Cricetidae; genus Alexandromys; species Alexandromys fortis. Next base: position 12,132,814 of record NW_026067899.1, read on the forward strand.
CACCTTGAGCAAGGCAGGGAGGGGCTTCAACACAGTCACTTAGGTTTGCCGTTGCATTTCTGAAGCAATGCACAGACCTCGAGAGCATTCGTTGGTTCTGGAGAGGGAGACTGCAGGTGAGAGTGATTACAGGTAAACACTTGGCTAAAACAAGTAATTTTTTAAGACGAAAGGTTAAAAATAGGCAACAAATAGAAAAAATATTGGCAACATGTGAGATGAAAGATTAAAATACCTACTATATAAAGAAACTTTGCTGGTTATTATTCAATTAATTTGCAAAGTAGAACAAAGTAGTGCGAAGAGATGAGGGAAATCATTCCCTTTTCCTGCAAATGCCTATTTAGTGTCTACAAGCATAAGTCAGACAAAACTCTCAATACTTGTCGTCTTAGTGTTCCGTTGCTGTGACCACAACAACTCTTATGAAGGGAAACATTTAACTGGGGCCAGGTACCGTTTCAGAGGTTTTAATCTATTACGGTCAAGGGCAAGAAGCATGGCAGCACGCAGGCAGACAAGGTTGCTGGGGTGGTAGCTGACGTGGAGAAACTAATTAGTCTCTGCAGGCAGCAGGGAGAGAGCAAGCCCAAAGTTCCCCTTTCAGTGATACACTTCCTCCCCCGATGCCACACCCACTCCAAAGCCACACCACCTAATCCCTGACAAGTGGCAATGCTCCCCAATGACCAAGCATTTAGATTCAAATATATGAGCCTATAGGGGCCATTACCATTCAGACCACCCACTTGTGATCAAGTCAGCAGCATGGATGTGTGGACAAGGTTGAGGAGGCAGTCATGTCCCACAGTATTAGAAGCTGTGAGGGCTACAGAGTCATAGGTTAGAGTCAGAATGTGCTGGGATTTAGAAGGCAGACTGAAATTCTGGAATAAGAAAAACCTGGTGTTGTGTCTTGGTTGGATGGTGACGTTGGTGTGAAATCATGGAGTTGAAAGAGCTGGTCATGCAGCCATTGGCCTAAGAATATGGTAACCTATGTTCAATGAGTATGTCCTACCAGGGTTCAGTGTCCAGGACAGATCAGCAGAATTGTTGGATGAGGTTCAAGAGGTAAGAGTGAATGGGAAACTATTATTGGGTTAAGTGTGTATGTGTGTGTGTGTTTATGTGTGTGTGTGTATATGTGTGTTGCTGGGAGTTGAACCCAAGGCCTCATATGCATGCTCATCCAGTAATATAGCACTGAGCTCTATCCTCACTCAAGAAGGATATATTTAGAAATGTTTTGCAACCTCATCCTTTTATTGTGAATGACCTTGAAGCTCCTAGAGCAGTGAGTGGTTCTCAATCTCCCTAATGCTGCAACCCTTTAATAGAGGTTCCTTATGTTGTGGTGACCGCCCCCCCAGCCATAAAATATTTTGTTGTTACTTCATAACTGCAATTTTTCTACTGTTATGGAAATAATATAAATATCTGATATGCAGGATATATAATGTGTGACTCCATGAAAGGGTCATTCAACCTACAAAGGGATTGCAACCAGCAAGCTGAGAACCACTGTCTTAGATGCTGTGAAGCAGAAGAGAGCAGTGAGAAGACCTGGTTCTTGTTGCAGTAGGATCACTTTGGGCAATTGCTGTACTTAACGAGCCCAGGAAATGCAGCTGGAGCAGCCGAAGTTCCTTGCTGCACATGGCTTCTTTGCATTGGGCAGCTAAGAAAATGGGGATGGGCAGACTGTAAGTGGGTGGTTTTGTCTGGGAGGGGTGGGCCTGAACATACTGAGTTTGGGGTATCCGTATTGATATTTTGGGCTTTGTGAGTTCAGAGTCCAGGAAGAAGATCTGGGCTGGAGTTTTATACATTGTAAATCAGCAACTTGAGGTTGGATATGATCACCAAAGCAACAAAAAGAAGCTCTCCCTTCTGATATATGTGAGCAGGACAGTGTCAGAGAAAACAGAAGAGGGAGAAGTAACAAAAGACAAATATATAGATGGACGGGGGGAAGGATGGAGGAATGGATGGATAGATAGATGGATGGAGACAGAGAGCGCGGGAAGGCAGATGAAGAGAAAGCAGCCTGTACTATCTGCGGGGAGGTGATGACCCACTGAATAAATGCTGCATGCGTCAATCAACAACTGATAGCTGTTTGGCTCTAAAAGAATTGTTGGTACCATTTACATTGAAGAAGGGGAAGTAACTGGCTGGTTGGAGTGAGTTTGAGTGAGTGGGAGGGGATGGATAGAAAAGAATGAATATGAACAACTTGAAATTTTTTTTCTGCCACGGAGAACAGGGTCTGCCTTTGCTGTGCTCTCCACTCGCTTATGTTTTAATTTCATTTAAAATGGGAGCGATAGCAATGAACCATGCGTGTGATGCTCACGGGGACGATCTAGTAAGGGATAAAGTTTAGGGGAGGCAGAAGGTAGGAGAGAGGGAGACAGACACACACAGAGGAGAGGGGAGACACAGAGGAGAGAGTGAGAAAAGAGAGAGAAGCAGCTCAGCACAGGGGATTCATGTACCACAGTAACATAGTGTGGGGCAGGAATGGCAGCGCATGTGGTTAGATGCCAGGTGCTGAGATGTCACAGTGATCATTCTAAACACAAATGAGTCAGAAACTCATGAGCCTATCTACTTATCTAAGAAATGGAAAACAAACTCAAATATTTACCTTGTAAGAATGGTCAGGCATAGCACAGTTTTACCCAGGGTTAAAAATAGGATAAGGAAAATGGCTATTTATATATGATTGGCGTATAACGTTTTTCAAAGCCACAACAGCACCAGAAATCTTTATATGGGTCAGGAACATGGTTCAGGCAGCAAAGTGACCTCCACACAAGCATGAGGACCTGAGTTCAGATCCCAGAACCGCATAAGAAGGCAAATGTGGCGTCACATCTGAAATCCTAGCACTGAGGAGATAGAGACTGGAGGAGCCAGAGCCCCCTGGCCGGCTAGTCTACAACAACTGGTGGGCCCCATGTTCAGTAAGAGACCTGTCTCATAGTATAAGGCAAAGAGTAGTAGACATCCAACATCAACTCCGGCCTCCATGTGTATACACTCACTCTCACACACACACACACACACACACACACACACACACACACACACGCATGCACACACACTCACACAAATGCACACACACTCAATATAAAGAGAATATTTGTCTCAAATATTGAAAGACAAAATCATTAAAGTGAAATAAATATTTGACTTCAAGTATGTTCAATATTAATTTTTCTCTTCCTACTGGTAGCACAATCTTTAAGACTACCCTAAGTTGGTTAGTGTTTTTTCAACTTGACACAAACTAACGTCATCTGGGGAAAGGAACCTTAAATTGAGGGATTTCTACCATCGAGTTGGCCTATGGGCATGTCTTTGAGACATTTTCTTGATTCATGATGGATGTGTGGGTGGGGGGCCACTGTGGGTAGTGCTCCCCTCAGCAGGAGATTCTGTGTGATCTGAGAAAGCAGGCTGAGCAAGCTCTAGAGAGCAGCCGGTCAGCAGCACTCCTCCATGGCCCCCGCATCTGCTCCTGCCTCCAGGTTCTTTGTCTTCCCTTTATGATAGACTATAAATTTGAAATAAATGTTTTCTTCCCCAAGTTGCTTTTGGCATAGTGTTTCCCACGGCAATAGAAAGCAAACCAAGACACTACCTAAACAGCTAACCATTTAGGCAGCAGTAACATCTGGCCTGCAGAGTCCATACAGCACAGTACCACGCTGGTTCTAATCCATAGGGATTTTTAATGACACAAATAGCTGTAATATGTGTTATGTAAGAAAAAGCAGGTCACAAAGTAGGTTATATAACATAAATTCTCTGGGTATTTCTTAAAGTATGACATTTACATCTATACAACCACAGGAAAAAGACCAGAAGCCCAGTCATTCAAACAAACAATAACTACAGTCACCCCGGGTAGTGAAATTATAAACATTTTGACATAATTGGTTCTTACTTTTAAAAGACAAATTACGGGCTTAAAATTTTTTTTTTTAAATGTGGTCTTTTTTTAATTTTATTTATTTATTATGTATACAGAGCATTCCTTCCATGTATGCCTGCAGGCCAGAAGAGGGCACCAGACCCCATTACAGATGGTTGTGAGCCACCATATGGTTGCTGGGAATTGAACTCAGGACCTTTGGAAGAGCAGGCAATGCTCTTAACCTCTGAGCCATCTCGCCAGCCCCACGGGCTTAAAATTTTAAGTTTAAGGTTCACTACATAGTTGATATTTAACGAGTACCTATTGCATGATATGACAAGCACCCATGACATGCATTCTGGGTTTATCTCATTTTAACAGCTGTGTTCTGTCAGGTGACGAGCCCGTTTGCAAGCCAGGCACTCAGGAGGCAGAAGCAGGACTGAGTGTGTGGGACTTGCCTGGACTACACAGCCAGGCCCCATCTCGAAGCCCTGGAGGAATCAAAGGAACAAACAAGAGAGCTGTTTTACACATTAAGTAACTGCAATTCAGAGGAAGGGTGGCCGTTTCCCTAGTCTCGAGCCCTTCGTAATTCAGTGGATGAGGTCCTTTCTGCCCATCTAAATAAGAAAGCTATTCACACATGCCAGGAAGCTGGTCAACCAGCTTGTGTCCTAGATCAGTGCTGTTTAATGGGAATACGTGAGCCACATAGGTAATTAAAAATTTTTAACCAGTTGTATTAAAAAGTTAAAAAGGGTGAACCTTTCAAATATTGTAACTAATATTTCCAAAATATTATAATTACAATATGCAACAAATACTTTAGTATTATTATTAGCATTAGACACTTTTTTTCATAAAGTCTTTGAAACATGCTTATACTACAGAACATGTTAGCATGCTAACACGTGTCGAGCCTCACACGTGCCTGGTGGCTAGCATCTCGGATAGCACGGCTTTAAAGAATGGCCTCATTTACTGCAGCACACTGTAAAAGCAATCTGAGTACAACAGAGCCTCGCCCTTCGTTTGTCACGCGGGCAAAGCACTTTGGAGTCTGCTTAGGCTGTGTGTCATTAAGAACTGGAAGTCGAGTTTAATTGCTTGTTTTAGATTCTAAAGAGATTGTGGCTTTAATTTCCTCACGTTAAGATGAATTAATCATATGGAGGAGACATAATTGTGCGATGGTCCATTTAAGCTGTGTCAGATCCAAAGTCAATATGTAGACTACTATAGCAAGATAACAAGTAATTTATAATTTATTATTGATAGGTATATTAAATTTTATACTGTTGGCTCATAATTAATATTCTGACATCTGAATCCGAGTGCTGTTTAACAGCGGGGCCTCACAAACATGGCCAATGCTCTAGTATCGTGTTTTTCAACTTAATTATTTCCATTTATCGTTTTTGTTGGTTCCATTCAAGACAGTGCTTTAGCACTCCGAGAAAATTTAAGTTTGTGTATTTGTCTCTGAATTCAGAAATAATTACATTACAGAAAATTTTAATGGTGTGGGAGGACCTTTTGTCTATGCTTTTATTGGTTAATGAATAAACTGCTTTGAGACTATGGCAAAGACAGGTGGGAAAACCTAGGCTGTATGCTGGGAGAGAGAAGAGGGGACTTAGAGAAGCCATGGAGCCACTGGAGATGCTAGGAATTTTATCCAGTAAGCCACAGCCACATGGCAATATACAGATGAATAAAAATGGGTTAAATTAATATAAGAGTTAGCCAATAAGCCAGAGCTAATGGGCAAAGCAGTGATTTAAATAATACAGTTTCTGTGTGATTATTTCTGGTCTAAGCTAGCCAGGCTGTGGGGAACCAACAAGTGGCTTTTCTCCAACATTTTAAAGTAGAGACAAAAGTGAAGACAAAGGGCATTAACCTAAACCCCAGAGTGATCTTAGAGTAAAATTTTTGTGTATTGTTCATGAAAAGGAAAGGTAGGCACATAGCTAGTGCTTCCCTATTTAATCCCCCTCTTGCTGTTCTTTTGTTCGATGTTGTTAGACTTTCTCCTGCATTTTAAGTCATCTACTAGATATCCTTTTATGAGCAGTTTTTCCTCAGATGCATACTAGTATAATATGTGATTATATTATACAACTTCAGCCAATTTCCCATTTGTTACTCTACATTTCAATGTTTGTTTAGAAACTTTAGAAATGAATTGGTTTGTCACCGTGTTTTTAATAATTCTGTGATTATTCTGCTTAGATGGCTTCTGGAAGTAGACATTCTGAGTCAAAGGGTGTTAAAGAATATTGTTATACTTCCTTCCCCAAATCAGCCTATGTTAGGTTCTCCTTTTCTTCTTTTAGTTTTTGTTTATTTTTGTTCTTAAGTTTTTGAGACAGAGTCTCATGTAGTCCAGGCTGGCCTCAAGGGCCATATCCAGCACAAACTGTAGCAAATTTCACAATTTGGTTCATCTGTAAAAAGTCTCACTACTCAGTTCATTTTCTAGACTTAGTGATGAGGTCTTGGGTACTGTTATCCTGAGAGAATATCACCAGGGTCCTGCTCATGGGTTTTCTTTGTGTCCCTATGTTTACCAATATGGTCTACCTCTGTCACTGTCCTTACCTTTCCCCTTGTATCAATGCAAACCATATACTCTATTGCTCCTAATGATGAACTAGGAAAGGCCAGCATCAGAAGACAACATGGCCTAAGATGCTTGTGCGTGTGTCTGTTGCCTGATGAAGACAAGAGAGATGACATGGGCTCACTGATGAATAAGGCCACAAAGCTTCCACACACATGCAGAAGGCCTAGGTCCATGCAGGCTCCCTGGTTGTCAGTTCAGCAGGGTCTGTCTCTGACTCTTTTGCTGACTTTTGGGTCCTTTATTCCTCATACTTGATTGCCTAGTCCAGCCTTAAAGCAAGGAGGGGGAGGGTGCCTAGTCTTACTACATTTTGTTACTATCCATGGGAGGCCGGCTGTTTTCTGAATTGAAATGGGGTAGGGAGGAGTTGATGGGGAGCTCAGGGGAGGGGGGGGAGATTGGAGGAAAGGAGGGATGGGAAACTTTGATTAAGATGTAAACTAATTATTATAAATAAAAACATAACTATATAAAAAGCAAAACAAACAAAATTGCAGCTCGACCACCGGTGGGTATTTTGTCCTGAAAATGTGCTCTCAGAGCTGTGGGGAAGGGTCCAGTGCCTGAGCACGGTCAGCGTCAAGTTCCGCAAGTAGACCTGTGCTGGCTGCGTGCCAAGAGTGAAAGAAAGGGAGAAGCTCCGAGAAAGCCCTGTGATGCTTTGCTATCTCCAGGGGTTCAAGCAGTCCCATTGGTTAGCTGACCCAGGCAGCCAGCGTTGGCCATTGCACTCCCACTCCCCTCGGGCCTTCCCAGGGGAAATTCCTTTCCCTGTAGCTGACATTTGTGGCTGATGAGGGATGGGTAGGCACTGCAGACAATTTTCTTTTTGTCACATCGCTTTAGTAGCATTGTTACAAAAGAAAATTTTCATCCAAATTCTAGTTTATAGCTCAGTGTTATCTCACACCAGGAACCACGTTTGGCAGTTATTCAGCCTGCTTTGTGTTTGTCACAAGAATAAAATACATTTCAAATTACGTTGCCTATGGCAGAGTGCATCCAATCAAGACAAATCATGAATCTCATTTTAAAAGCTTAAACGTTAACATTTTTTATTTATATGCACACATGTGATATATGTGTGTGTGTGTGTTGTATGTGAATTCACTAGTGCATGTGATGTCTGTGGAGGCCTGAATACGGCCTCAGATCCCCCAGAGCTGGAGATATAGGCATTTGTGAACCACTTGAGAGGAACGCTGAAAATGGAGTCCCTCGGAGAGCTGCAAATGCCCTTAACCGTGGAGCTGTCTCTCTAGCCCCAGGGCCATCGAATAGGCCACAAAGTTCTCCTGGAGTCTACTTTGTTTAATTTTATTTATTTGCACGTTAGAAATTGTAAAATGTCAAAGCATCATTCGTTATGTGCCGGTGGCCATGTCAGAGGAGCAGCAGGTGGCAGTTGAAGTTCAGGTGACAGCCCACCGGGAGCAAAATCACTGGGGGGTGAATCTCGGCTAGACAAGGCCCGGAGACCAGACTCTAGAATGTTCTTTGCTTCTGCTGTGCGCCTTTATGTGTTTGCTGCTGCCATCTTTCTCTTGTATCTGACATGGTGTGAATGGGTACAGGGAGATTCCCCACTGCCTGTAATGCAGTGTGTTTATTTCATGGAAACATCCCCTTGTCCTGGGTATTTTTACCTGTGGATTATCATGAAGATGATTTCTTAAACTGTACTGTCTAATCGATAATAATGTTAGATTAAATAGAGTTTTAATGGTAAAAAATAAAACAAGGACGTATCACGCAGCTAGAACACGTGAGTTTCTATTGAGGAGCCATATACACTGTGGCTTAGGTTCATGATTAAGAAAAACAATTGAGTCCCAGTAGCCCAGCTATCTTAGATTCTATTCATCTTAATGCCGGGAGATGCGTTCACAGTTTTCAGAACACATCATACTTGAAACAAAGCTTCGAAAAATCACTTTAAGGTAGACTAAGGTGTTTTGTCAAATAGCTTTGAAGTGAAAACCCCAAGAAGACAATGTAAAGTCTTAGGAAGGCACATAGCTGTATGAGCAGCTCATGAAGGTCAGGGAGCAAGAACAAAGCCCAATCACCATTAGCAGGCGTGCCTTGCTAGGATTG
>NW_026067899.1:12141676-12196621 GCF_014885135.2 Alexandromys fortis
GATTGGTTCTTTCTTTGTAACTGCAAAATGCAGCCTGGCAGTAAAAAACTACCTTGTTTACACTCTGTTAATCTGTAACAAGTTGCGGGGGTATGAATGTACATGGGTTTAGGGGGACAATTTGTTTTTTTGCCTGTAATATGTAAAATATTTAATCATGTGAGGGAAACTGTGCTGTTTGATCAGGGCTTGAACACTCATGCAGCTCTCTTGGCTTCTAAAGTTTCTGTGGAGAGCATGCGCTGAGCTTTACGAAGTTCTCTCATGACTTTTCATGCTTTTCTTACTGCTTTTAGGATCCTCTCTTGGTATGCACTTAAAAATGCATGGGTGTCTGTTTGTATGCGAATGCACATTTGTGTGTGCACTTGATGATGACCTCAGTGTCATCATTAGAAATGATGTTCACTTCTTTAGAGGTACTCTTTCAATGGTGTTTTCAGTTAAACTAGACTGGTTGGCCATTGAACTCCTGGAATTCTGTCACCACCTGCCTCCATCTCGTGCTGGGATTATAGGTGAGCGTTACTATGTCTGGCTTTTCATGTGGTGCTGGAGTCAAGTTCAGATTGTCATGTTTGTGCGGCAGCCACTTCTGAGCCAGCCACCTCTCCAGCCCGGCCTTGTACTTCTGACAGTACGTCCAGAATAAATTCATAGGGCCGGGCGGTGGTGGCACACGCCTTTAATCCCAGCACTCGGGAGGCAGAGGCAGGCTGATCTCTGTGAGTTCGAGACCAGCCTGGTCTACAAGAGCTAGTTCCAGGACAGGAACCAAAACCACAGAGAAACCCTGTCTCGAAACAAAAAACAAAACAAAAACAAAAACAAAAACAAAAACAGAATATATTTGTAGAGTGCGTCTCAGTCAAATTGAGTAGGGACCTTCTGAGCTTCCTCGATCTATATGTCTACCTCTTGTAAGTTTCAGAAATGTTTGACAGTATTTTGGTGAGTAGATTCTTTATGCTTTTCCCTGTATTCTTCTGGAATACCCATAATGCAAAGGTTTGCTCACTTAATGGTGTCAGATACATCTCAAAGGCCCCTTTCATTCTTTGTAATTTGTATTGCTTTTTTCTTAAAGATGTGTCTGGATTATTTCAAAATATCTGTTTTTAATCTCAAACATTTTGTTCTGCTTGATGAATTCTGACACTGAGGATCATCTATATTTTAATTATATTTATTGAGTCCTTAGCTCTAAGATTTCTAATTGATTCCATTTTGTATTTATTTGAATTAAAAATTAATATTGAATTTATATTGTGTATTGCATATTGTTTTGAAGTACATATACATTGTGGAGTCATTTAATAGGTTCCTTAACAAACATTACCTCATACAGTCACGCATTCATTTATTTTTGTAACTAGTATGAAGTGTGGATTTCAATTGTGGTATTTTATTTCCTGACGGGTTCTTTCTTAGGCTAAGTCTTTGCTGAATGTCATAGTCACATGACACATTACTTTTGTAGTTTGTTGAATTGTCTATATTTTGAGTTCGTTTTTAGGCATTTCTTTCATGTCTGTTGCTAGGGGAGTCATTGTGTTCCTTTGAGATATCCTGTGTGTCACTTTGCTGTGTCATGCTTTTGTGGCCCTACATTAACCTTTGTGCATCTGACCAGTTGCTGCTATCATTTGTACAAAATAACTTTTTGAAGCAAGACTATCTCCCTGATGATGTTTCCTGGGTGTTGATTGGACAGTCTGTATTGGCTTTGGTTTGAGAATTGGGCACTTTAGTATAGGGTCTGTGTAACTTCTTCAGCTCTTGCCAATATTGGTGATATCTGCAGGTCTCTCAGTGTCCAAGCTTGCGGGATTTGGGATTATTATCAGCAGCTGGAATATTCCAGTCTCTTTGTTAGTATGGGTTTATTGCCTACATCGAATGCCGTGGGTTTGAAGTGACTATTAGTTTCTTCAGGTTGCTGGGATGTTGTTTTCTTAGAGGGCCCATGTGTGTTGCTTCATGCCTGGTACTGATTCAAGATGTTGTCAGTAGCTGAAGCCTTCACTATGATTAGCAGAAGAAGCTTAGTGAATAGCAAGTCAACATAGGCTTTTTGGAATGACTCAAATGCATGAAATTTAGTAGAATTCATCTTAGTTTGCTTTTATACACAGTAATAATACTCATACACTGTAAATATTTGTCACTCATATTGGTTTAATAAATTTAATAAATATTGGTTGATTGGTCAGCAGTGAGGCAGGAAGTATAAGTGGGACAACCAGACTATGAAAAATCTGGGAAGAGGAAAAACAGAAGCAGTCACCAGCCAGACAGAAGAAGCAAGATGAGAAAGCCTTACTGTAAAAAAGTACCAAGCCACATGGCTAGACACAGCCCAGAATTATGGCTGAATTTAAGTCATAAAAGCTAGTTAATAATAAGCCTGAGTGATAGTCCGAACAGTTTGTAATTAATATAAGCCTCTGTGTGTCTATTTGGGACTGAATAGCTGCGGGCCTGGGTGGACAGAAACATCCATCTATATTAGTTCTTTGTTTTATGAATGACTTAATTTGCTTCACCTTTTAGAAAATCCTAATGAAATGGTATGTATGGGGGAGGAGGCGAGTGAGTGGGGACTTAGGGCCACATGTCTTGGTCTCTGCACACTGAAATCCTGTTAGAAGTGCTTGGTAAACAAGCAAACTGAGAAGTCTGGATGAGCTCTAAGGAGAGCAAAAGTTACAAAACACCTTTAATTATAAAATTTGGATAAACCAATAAAGTAGAAATGGTAAGTAGCTAGCAAACTTTTCTTTTCGCTCTGAGGTATGTTTTAATTAATTTATGCTTTTATATGTGTGGGTGTTTGCCTGTATTTATACCTATGCACCATATTCTTGCCTGGTGCTCACAGAGGCTGGAAGAGCACATCCTATCCCCTGGGATGGGAGATACAAATGGCTGTGAGCTGCCATGTGTTCCTGGGAATCGAACCTGGGTCTTAGTGCTCTTAACTCCTGAGTCAGTCTCTTGAGCCCCTGTCTGAGATATTTCTAGTCGCAAAAATTTAGGATACTTTTAGTGTTTTCTTTAGGAAACTTTAAAACTTAAAGCAATTTTCTATTTCAGAAAGTAGATAAGGGATTTTTAAAAAATTTAACCATGTAGCTTAGTGTGTGTTTTGTTGCCTTAATCCCCAGGGAACTGGTTAACTTGAACCAGAACTTTGTAAGTTAAAAACTAACTCTGTCTTGGTTATTTTCTGCACTTGATTTGTAATAAGAAAAAAAAATCAAGGTTTGATTATGAGAGATAAATGTTCAAGATTTTGTTTAGAAGCACCCGTATGTCAAATATAATTTTAGAGTCTAAAAGGCATGTTTCTAAGAAATGGCTGCTCTGTTGCTCTGAGGAAACTGCTATGACAACATTCACTCTTCTGGATTTTACTGTGCCAGCGCTCTCTCTGTCTCTTATCTCTCTGCACATGCATGGACATGTGTGTGCACATGTATGTAGGTCCGTATGCAGTGGTGAATCTTCTCTCTTACCTCCCAAACAGCAATCTAATGGATATGTGTAGTTGTTCTGTTATTATTACCCATGTGAATATTTGCCTTAAGATTTAGGCCTGCTCCTCTGGAAACTGCTATAACTATTCTAGAAATGATATTATGATATTGTACATGTCATTTCCTTTCAGCATGTATTTTTTTTAAATTTTACTTTTTATGCACTGGAAAAATGACTTACCACTTGTGTAATTTTAGTAAATAGAACAAGACAGCTGAGACGTGGAGCTTCTCAAATCAACGGGAAGGTCAAAATGGATGTCATTGCTGTACAGTGCTTACTTAGCTTGAAACATCTGGCTTAAATGTTTTATAGTCATCTCAAACACTTAAGTGTTTTTAAATGTCATTAAAATAGCAACTAATATACTCACACAATTTATAAAAGTAAACCAAATGCAACAGATTCTTCTGTTGCCTATGTATTTATTTATAGCAGTGTGCACTGCTGAATGTGTGCTTGCATTTGAACGTCTGCTGTTCACACATTGTGGACAGCTACAATCTTGCGCCACTATTTGGTAGGCAAAACCTTAAAGTAATTAGTTTAAATCTACTTGTCTATCAAGCCATTCAAGCCGTTTTTGAAAATTATGGCTAAGGTTGCTTGTGGATTATATTAGGCTGAGTTCTGCAGAAACAAAACCAAGACAGGCTCCTAGAACACCGGAATTATTCGAGGATGTGCTAAGATATAGATTGTGAGGAAGAGGGGAGAATGCCTAGGCGGGAGGGCATCTCGGTGGAGGCTGACGCTGATGTCAATTGGGCTAGACTGGCACCAGCGTTGGCCCCTTTAGAGGGAATTTACCTGGCTAACCTTGTTGACCTATATCTATAGTCAGCTGCTATTAGCGGTTGACCTTGGAAATGGTGTAGGAGGGGAGTCTCAGAATGTGGTGTTTCTGCTCTGGCCCAGGAAGTTTTCCCATAGAAGAGAAGGGTCTCTAGATGTCACCAGCCAAGACTCACAGTATCTTGGTGATGGAGACCCCCCTAAGAAACAGCCATTGTTGTATAGCTGGATAGTAGTTTAAAAGGACAGACACTTACTGGATGAGGGTTCTGTCCCTTTCCCCTTTGGAGAAAACCCACGTACATACGAATCAGATAAGGATGGAAAGTCAGCTGTGCTCAAGGCCCTTTGATTTTAGAAAGAATTTAAAACGTTAACAAGGACGTGGACTTTAGTTCCAGTCTTCTATCGTTTGTGGGATGGGTACTGAAGAGTTTCTCCTGCTAACCACTGTTAAAATGATGCACATTCCCATGAGAATGGTCCTTGAGAGGGGACCAGAGGCATTGTCCTTGACAACCCGAGGGCACTTTAAATGCCAAGTGCACTCAGGGAAGCTTTGCTCCTGGGTTAATTTTCCTACTTGAGATGTTTTATTTGCAGAAGCCTTTGGCTGTCTGCACATGCAGAACCAATCCAGTTGGAACCAAAACACTCATGTATTCATGAATGAATACATTTGATACCTTTCCCGAATTCGATCATTATGACACACTGAACAGTTTCCTTTGGATGGACCATCTCCCACCCTCTCTTTTCTTCCCTGGATGTAGTAGGTATGGAGAATTTTCTCTTTTAAAATTGTTTTTCTCTTGCTCCTTATCAGTGGACTAAAGAAACTAGATGACCTTGTGTGAGGATGGTGGAATTCCCATTAGTTACTCTCACCTAAAGGTGTCTTATTTGCTTGCAATGTCAAATGTTTCTCAGAGGCAGAAAGATACCAGGAAAAAAATTGAATTGCATAATTTAAGTTGTAAGATCATTGATAACAGTAGAAACAAACAATGGTAATCTGTCTTGGATCAAAGAAATATTCATTACTATTAATAGTTCCTCTGATTGCATCTGTATTTAATTATTCTAATTTACTTAACGGGAGTAATAACATGCAAATAAAATCAGAATATAAAGAGGCATTAATTCAGTTTAGAGTTCAAACTGACAGTGCAACTTTTTCACTTTGCACCAGACTTTGTCAATGCTTCATGTAGATCATGAATCATCCCAGCGCCTAAAAGGAGTGGGAAGTTGGGGGGTTGCTGGGGAGATGGCTCAGTGTTTAAAAGCACTTCTGGAGGACCCAGGTTCAATCCCCAGCACCCACATGCTATCTTGCAATTGTCTGTAACTCCAGTTCTGTGGGATATGATACCTTCCTACTAATACACATAAAATAATGTTAAATAAATTATATATGTAAAAAGAAGGGACTAGGCATGTTGGAACGGAGTGGACTCATGCCTAGGGCATGTGCAGGGTCTTGTTTACAAGTGATTTCTTGGTAAAGGTCTTTCCACCAAGCCGCATGATTTTGATTTCAACCCCTGAAAGCCAAATGATAGGAGAGAACTGATGATGGAAATCACAAAATAATCCCAACACCAGTTCAGAATTATGAATAATAAAGGGTTATTTAAGGGAAACTTACAGATCCCTGTCCTAGATAACCATCCTCTGTGCAAACAGGAACAGAGGCTAGCTGCTGGAAGTAGGAGCCAGAAGCGAGAGAGCCAGCACACACTTTACCGCTGCATTTACAGTATAAGCGACCATGCCCAAGTGGGCTGGTGTCTTAAATGCTATTGGCTGAAGGAGCGGAATGTGCTCCCATAGCAGAGAACTCCGGTTAGAGGTTCTACAACTTCCTGGGTGCCCGTGTGTGTACGTACACACACACACACACACACACACACACACACACACACACACACACAATACATGCAATGAAATCAACCAAAATCAAGTTATTATTTAGTCACCAGAAACGCAGCACCATTGTTCTTCCCACCACCAGTCTGTGGTGTTATCCACAAAGCAGGAGGTAAAGAGAATAAAGTAAAAGATTATTTGACTTGCGTCAGAGTGCAGATCTCAAATAAATGCCAGTCTGTCTTTATTTCCCTTTATGTAAAATGTTCATCTATTTACATTTGTGCTTTGCTCTAGTGGAGAAATGGGGACTTTGTTGAATAAGAAAAATGTCTTTTTAGTCTTTATCCCTAATAACTATTTTCCAGTGTTTATCTACTTCATTCACTGGTGACGGTTTCTAAAATATTGCTAAAGGCAGAAAAGATTGCTTTGAAAAATAAATAAATTAAAATAAAGAAGTAGAATACTGCTAAAGGCAAACTAGAATATTAAGAGAATATTGTGTCTCACCAACATCTTCAAGTTGTGCTTGGAACACTGGCAAGATCAAACCAACAACTGAATAAATCCACTGTAGGTGGGCTTAGTACTTCTCTGGAAAGTGATCAGTGGTTAGCACTAAGGAAAAATGCCTCAGTTGGGCATGTCGGTGCATTCCCATGGTCCTTCTTTCCAGGCTTAGGTGGGTAGGGGTGGGGTGACACTGGGGTTCTCTTGAGATCAGCCTGAACAACCATAGTAAGATACTATCTTCAAAGAAAGCCTCTTCCTCTGTGATTATTAGAAGTCCCTTAAACTCCATGATTGCTCATGTCTGTATTGTGACGTTTTTATTGCTTCCAGAAACTTCCAGCTAAGCGAAGAAGAGCAGTGGATTTACCAGGCTGTCTTAGATCAGTACCCTGGAAATCTCCTTGGCAGGAGGACTCTGTACTTGGACATGTTACAAAGATACTTTCCTCACAAATCTAGGCATCTTTTGGTGAGTGCATATCCTGATGATGAATATGTATATCCTACATGCATGTGAATTGCGGAGTTCAGGGGTCCCTAGTTAGTAAGACAAATTTATGTTTTGGTGGTTTGAAAGAAAACCTCCAAAGGGAGTGGCACTATTAGGAGGTGTGGCCTTGCTGGAAGAAGTGTGTCATTGAGGGGGCAGGCTCTGAGGTCTCCATCTCAAGCTTCCTTAGTGTGTCAGTCAGTCAACTTCCTGTTCCCTGCAGGACACAGCATCCTCAGCTCTAGCACCGTGTCTGCCGGTACACACACTGCCATGCTCCCCCCCCCCTTCCTGATCATAATGGATTGAACCTCTGGAACTGTAAGTGAGCCACCCTCATGAAATGCTTTCTTTATGCAATGCCATGGTCATGGTGTCTCTTTACAGCAGCGAAAACACTAAATGAGAAGCTAGTGCTCTGAAAAGTCTTTATTCCCCCACTATAGAAGATACTGTTACAGGTTGCAAAGCCAGACTGGGGCTGCAGCAGGGCCACACACCCGGACATGGGCCTTGGCAGCAGCCTAGGCCTGGGCATCTCCATGGCTTCCAGTGGCAAGCAGGCCAGGCCATCCACCTTAGTCCGTTCCTCATGTCCTTTACCCCTCCCTCTTTCCCTCCCTCCCTCCCTCTCTCCCTCCCCCCCTCCCTCTTTCCCTCCCTCCCTCCCTCTTTCCCTCCCTCCCTCCCTCTTTCCCTCCCTCCCTCCCTCTTTCCCTCCCTCCCTCCCTCTTTCCCTCCCTCCCTCCCTCTTTCCCTCCCTCCCTCCCTCTTTCCCTCCCTCCCTCCCTCTCTCTCTTTCTCTCACCCTACCATACATTTTGCTCACTACAATAGTGCTGTTCTGTGGCGGAGCAGGCACAGGCATTTTCTCCTCACCACCCTGGGCAGACCACCCAAGGCCAGGCTTGTGTGGCCCTACTTCCCTTGATGGTGCTGGGTCAGGTCCCCATGTAGTAAATATTTAATTTTGGTCTTTAAGTACCTCATTAAAAATCATTAAAAAGTTCTTAATTGATCAAATTAGCGGTTTCTTTTTATTCCCTGAGTTCTGTTTGCCTCTGCAGCTAGCCATCAAGCGTAAATCTAGATTTTTATATTTTATTACTATTGATGTGATAAAGATTTTTACATTTACTTTCTACGTTGGATTGATCACCATATATTTCTGCACGGCATGTGCTTCCTTTCCTTGATGCTTGACAGATGTTGAGTGTATTTTTAGCTTTATAGAACGAAGCTAAGAAGTGTACAGACTGTGTGCTGTATCTGGTTAAAGTCAGACCATGGCCTGCTCCTAATTCTGCCTGAAGCATCGCTTTATGTGGGGCATATCTTATCTTGCTTTTCTTCCTAAACCCTCGCCACTCAGGGATCAAATAACTGATCCGACTAAGAGGTGTGGGACATGCTAGGAAAGTGAAAGGTCCCTTCCAGCGGCGACTCTTGTTTTCCGAATCCCCTGCAGCGATTTCAGACCTGCCAGACTCCCCCATCTCTGCGCCTCCCCCAGCACTCTGTGCCTCCCGGAGAAGAAGCGCCCGCAGCCCCCATGAGAAGTCATGTCCCTCATGGGGGTGGGGAAAGGCCGGAAGGTGTCATCACCAGAACTACTTTTAAGCATCCTCACAGCTGATCACTTTAGTGACGAAAGGCAAAACTGACTTTCTACGATTATCATGGCACTAAAAAGTGTTTTATCAAAGTATGCTGTTTAAGGGAAACATAATGTAATCATTTAAAATACCAAAATTGATTTAAAGTGGAATATTTAAAATTGCATATGGGAGACAGATTGCTCTCCGTTGAAACATTGCCATTTAGAATTAAGAGTCAGTGGTATCATTAGTTGCCAGTTAGGCACAGTCTCTGAAGACTGGAGCTCGTGTCTTGTTCCTGGTTATGGCGAGGATGTTTGTCCCTACTTGTTCAAACCCCTTGATTATAAATGAAGTTTATCCATTTCCTAACGGGGACATAAAATCCAGGCTTGTTTCAGAATGCTAAGTCACCGCCGTCTGTTACCTTTGTAGGTAGAACATGAGAAATACTGTGACCAGTATCACTTTGCTGGAGAGCAGAGAAGAATCCTGATAGACAATTGGACCAAAAGCAGGAAAGACTTCATACAGAAAGCTCTGCTGATCCTCCTCGAGGCCTGGGCAGCCCATGAGACGGAGAGCATACTGGCCAAGGACAGGAAACGGCAGCGGGAGCTGTGTGCTGATCTGAAGGCCAAGGTAAGACGTCGCAGTGGGTGCTTTGATGCCAGGTGGACACTAAGAATCTACCAATGCCAGGTGATGGTGGTGCACGTCGTTAATCCCAGCAGTCAGGAGGCAGAGGCAGACAGAGTTCAAGACCAGCCTGGTCTGCTGAGTTCGAGGACAGCCAGAGCTACACAGAAACCCTGTCTTCTAACATGAAAATCAAAACCAAAACAACAAAAAAGTCTACCATCTGTTCAAATTCTACTTGAAGCTCAAATCTCTGGAAAGCCCATCTTGAGGAAAACTGTTGGTTTGAAATGTAAGATATTGCAATTCATTCAGGTAAAAAATGGCCAGCGTTCAGCACTTCTAGAAAGCTCAACCTAAAGTTACTGTAACGGGATGTCAATATTGGAATGTTGATGGTGACATCTAACATTGGCCAGAGGTGCTGCCAGGTGTGGCTAGATGGACCTGCCCGACACTGAGTCAGACCCCATTCACACGGAAGAGCTAAAATGGCCAAGAAGATTCACATGGAACATGCAGTGGCCGTGTGTAGCCCTCAGCAAAATGTAAGGGTGTAGCTGGGGCTTTGTTCCTCCTCTGAGCCAGTGAGGGGGGCTTCAGTGTGCTCCGTGAACTTTGGTGGGAGGGACGGAGTGTGTCTGCTGCACACAGGCAGATGCAGAGATGCTGTCTCCGCGTGAGAACTCAAGGCAGGGGTTGCCACTCTGCTGGAGCAAGTGCACGTTCCTCTGCAGTCACAGGGGCCACTGAACAAGTTGTGTTCACGTGCAACAAGATACAGGCATCTTAGTTTACAATGCTAAGTAATATAGGGGGACACAGCAAGAAGTTTTATTCTCTTAATAGAAAAGAAGCCTGGCAAGTATTATGGTATAGTTCTAATATAGCTAAAAACAAATGCCTGTTTGAAAAAAAAAAAAAAAACTAAAAACATGCTGGCTTGACATGTTTTAAAAAGTAGGGAGATTTCCTTTTCATGAGTTTGGAACCTAAGAAAGTAGAGGTTGCCTCTTGTAGGCTGATCTACCTCAGGCTACAGAGCTGGCACGTGTTTCTCACTCTTGGAGCCGGACAGGGAAAACACAGGGTCAGGGGCTGGACAAGTCCTTGCGCTGCTAGACTGCCTCTGTCCACACTGTGAGCATCGCCATTCGCCCTTGACCTGTGCCATGAGCCATGCTGTGCTGCTCTGGGGTAACTATGTGCAGCCAGGCTCTAAAGTGAGCTATGGAGTGAAGTTCACGTATTCTACCCCATGGAAACGTCGAGTACGATATAGTGCATATAAAGTGAATTTCTGTGCCTCGGAGGCTTGCTCATGGCTTACCCCCTCTTCTCTCTGGCTTTATCTCTATGGATGTGATGTCTGCTCCAGGGGTTTGATGCACAGCAAACCACTGAGGACACGGCCTTTCTGCTCCTTGTGCTCATCGTATTTTGTTTGAACCTTGTTTCATGCTGGAGTAATTTGTTCTTTATAGTGTTGTGTGTTGGGTAGTATTTTATTTTATACACATACAGTTTATATGGCTTTCTGATTTTTTTTTTTTTTTTTTTGCTATTCTGAACACAATCAGACACGCCTTCCTGAACAGACATGCTTATTTCTGTTGCGTCTGGAGAAGCAGAGCGGGTAAATCACAAGGTTTGAGTGGCGGTAGCTTGAGTGAACAAATGCTTAAATAGTTCCCCCCAAAAAGGCTATACAGATTTTCAGCCGACATCCTTCGCGTCCAGTTTTCACTAGCCTTGCCTCAGCCAGAGTTCAGGCTGGTCACTGAGGGCCTACAGCTTCCACATGCATTTAAAGTAAAGACCAAGAACCTTGATGCTCGCTGTCCAACCGCTGAACCTTCCAGTCAAGTCTTAGCTGCTCCTCTCTTAGGTCCGCTGAATTTGTTCCTCATTGTGTGTTTTATACGTATTCTCCATGTGCGTTCTGTTCCTTTTTATTTTCTCCCAGTCCACTGCTTATCTCTTTACCGTTTTGGCAATGTCCTTGAGATGAGCAAAACTGTTGATGGTGTTTTTTTGTCTCTGCAATTCGTTCCTTTTTATCCCCGTTGCAGGTGCCTCTGTCCAGTTGTGTTAGTACCTTCGTGATGGCTGTGTCTTTGCTTATTGTGTGATAGGGAGCTTTAGACTTTCCCGTGACTCTCTGGCCTCTTTCTGCCCCTTCTCCTGCACTAAGGTTGTCACTGGACATTAGTGCCTTAAGGGAAGGGGTGCTCTCTCATCTTCTTCATCCACAGTCCCTGGGTATTGGCCCTCAGCCTCCCCAGTGACCCTGAGGACATTTTTCCCTCATGACAAACTGCTTGGTGCCTTTAAGTGGTTCTCTTGGACTACTTTCCTGCCATGCTCAGAAGAGGATCTTTTCCTTCTTTCCAACTCCAGGGGGTCTTGTTTGTCTGCTCTGTGTGCTTGCTGCCCTTCCCCATGTATCTGTAAATATGCTCCTCCCATTTTCAGTTCCTCCCTTGTTTACCTGCACTGCCATTAGAGACTCCCTTTTTTTGGAGACCCTGACCCCAATCTCTTTTTTCCAAGCACTCTGAGATCGGCGCAGCAGAGTCAGAGAGGGCACAAATTACCCAGTGTCTGTTGCTTCTGCCAGCGCTAGCCTTTCATGCTCTGCTAAATCATCAAAATGTGAAAGTCATTAAAATTTATCAGTCCATTACAGAGGCCTCGCTGCTGTCTTCCTGCACACCTAGGCACAGTGGCCTCATCGGCAGGTGCTGCGCTGTAGGAGAGCCACCTCGCGGATCGCCTGTGTCCTTAGAGGCCTCTGTCCTAACTCAATTATGGCCCTGTGGTCTCTGCTGAAGGGTTTGTGAAAAAATTCTGACGACGGTGAATCAGCTTTTGAATTTTTTTTTTTTTTTTTTGCTGCGCAAGTAGGAGTGACATTCTTTAACTTTTTATACTTAAATGGAAGCTGGAAGATCTTAATGAAATCCCACTCATCACTGTTTTAGGTGCCCTAGTTAGAGTGTTGGCCAGTTGTAAGACATCATTATCATGGGTATCCTGCCCAGGCAGGAGTTTTGTGCCTACCTGGATCACCAAACAAAGGTGTATGCAACCCCCAAACGAAGGTAGCATGACAAGAAGTGGCAATCTGATAGGTTAGTCAGATGAAAATGTGCAGGACCCAGTAGGGATGGTCCAGCTAGCAATCAAGGCGATGGCCTTGCTAGGGGCAGCAAGAGTCAGCATGAGCCAGCAGCAGGGTTTAGTTATACCCTGTCAGTGGCATCAGAGGACCGTGCTTGACTCCACTTGTCAGGCCTTCCCTCTTCCTTTGCTTTTCTGTGGGACCTGGAGGGCAAAGGTTCCAGGAAACGGAGAAGTCATTTTAGGATCACAGAGGAAAGGACCCTCATCTACTGGACCTGGATTCTGATGTCTGAGAGTGTGTTTTATAATTTATAGCCCCCTATTCTGCCGAATTCAGATCTGGGGGCTCTATATGACTTATAGACCCCAGTTTGTGACAAAGGGCTGCGTTGATTATTTCCCATACATCATACTGTCCGGTGTGTCCTCAGCACACTGAGGTCCCCCTGGATCTCCATAGAGTCTCTCTGACAATCTGCTCAGTCCCAAACTTCAGCTGACGTGTGAGGTGAGCTGCAGTGCCTGGCTGAGTGGGAGACAGCATAAACATAATCTCTCAGGAGACATGTGACCGCAAAAGGCTACCAGGGTTTGTGTGCTGGGAGGTGGGCATGGTGGAAGGTAGTTAGGTCACGGGAACACTACCTGGGTAGGCACGGGAACACTACCTGGGCAGACAGCTAGGTCACGGGAACACTACCTGGGCAGACAGCTAGGTCACGGGAACACTACCTGGGCAGGTAGTGACTGGTGCTCTTCCCAGTGTCCATTGGCTCTCATGAGAATGCGCTATTTTTTAAAGCAAGGTATGCGCCCTCTTGCATGCAGTCAGCTCTCTTTCTGCTTCTCCATCATGATGTGAAGCCACTGGATATCCTTAGGATACCAGCACCATGCTATGTGGACCCTCTAGGCATCAGCCTTGCGAGACAAACGAAATTCTTTAGGAGTTATTTAACTTCAAATGTTCTGTTATAGCATCAGAAAACAGACAAGGGTGAACAAATGCACCATCCAGTGGGTAAGTGGAATCGAAAAGGGGAGACATATGAACCCAAAGTTGTGGTGAAGTAGATTTTATTGTCCTGCAGATAGAGTGTTGCCATCAGAATTTGCATTCCTAAAGGGGGGCCAGGACTCAGTAAATAGCTGGGATGAAGATATATTATAAAAGGAAAGAGATAAATCTGTACATTGTGCAGTAATTTACAATGTTCAATTATGCTTACAATTTTTGACATGGAAGAAACCGTGAGATTTATTTCTTCGGCATCGTTTATAGCTGAAAGCGGAGTCCTGAGAGATGAAGGCACTGCCTAGGGTTCATACTCGCTCATTCAACTAGAAACCCAACACTATCTATCTTGGCCCCACACAGGTTTGCATATAAAGAACACCACAGAATAATGGAAGGTATTTATTATCCCGATGGCCCCAGGTGTGCTATATATTAGACCCACAGAATGTGGGAAAAATATTACTTCATTGTATCATAAATTTGACCTTTCAAAAACTAATACACTAGCTATAATAAACATTAATTAAACATTTAACCATAATTTTGTTCTCAGGCTTAGAATTTAAAAGGTCTTTGGGGGAGTGAGTTAGATGATTTATGTCTTAAGAAAAGCACTAGAGAAAATTTTGGAATGCTGAATGCCTGTTCTTCGTCTTTTCGGTGGTCTGTCAGTAATGGTTGCTATCGCAAAATAGAGCTGGTTAGGACTCTCACTCTCAGGATGAGACAGGGAGAAATGTGTACTCATCTCTCTCTTAATCCCACAAACCCTGCAGTCTTTGCCCTGTGTCCAGCTCAGACCATCCTGTTTGTTCTACAGGCAATTCTTCCAGCCCGTCTTCACAGTTCAACTGAGGAGGCTTTCCCTAAGAAGTCTAGGTCTAGCCAGTGACTTTGCTTCCATGCCGAGTGACCGTGTATGGCGGCTGTGGAGAAGACAACCTCTAGATTCTCATGACCCCTGGGAAAAGTGCCCTTTTTCTGCCCATTCCTTTTGTGACTATTATAATGTCCACCTGCTCACAATAATGGGCAAACTTTTTGGTAGGTTTCCAGGCCTTCAGTCAACTGGATGAGACTCCTGAAGGCGTAAGTCACGAACAAGGCCACACCAGTTTGGAGTTATGATTAATAGGGTGTTATTTATTTAAAGGGGAAAACTTACAGATCACCGTCCCAGACAACAGCCATCTGCACAACCAGGAAGGGAGTCTAGTCTCCGGCGGAGCAGGAAGTGAAGAGAGCGAGCAGAGGAAATAGCCGCTTTTTTAAAGGGAGAGAGACCACGCCCCAATGGGCTGGTATCACAGCAGCTATTGGTTGGAGGGGCAGAAGGACCTCCCGCAACAGACTCCCTTCTTCGCTTCCTTTCTCATCACCCTCCACTCTGCACTCTGTCCGTGAGAAAGACCAAGTCAGTGGACTTCACTCTCTTGCCTCTTTGCTTCTGCACTCAACACTGTTTTCTCTTCCCAGCCCTGCCCTGTTGCCTGCTACTGTTGGATTTGCTGGCGTGTTTCTCAGGTCTCCCTTTACCTGGGACTTCGAGACTTAGCTCAAATGTTCACTGCAGGAAGACTTCAATTGAGTCTATAATTAGACTTAATACATTCTTTGTTCTCTCTGGCCCCTGGTACCCTACCTCTCTGGCTTGTCAGTAGTTGTGATGAGAGCACACTGAGAAAGCCATGTTAGCAACACACTGGCAAGCAGCATCCCGTTTTCTTCCTCTTGGTACTATATGACCCTCCTTCTCCTAATACATTTTCCAATTTTTGGCCTATGATAGATCTTCAGTAAATTCTGCTGAAGGGAAGTATATAAGCTGCAGTCATTTTTCTCCCTTCTCAATACCTCCTGGCAGAGTGATGTTTCCATTACCTTCTTTCTGCTTTATTTATGAGGAAGCTTGCTGTAGAGGCGAGTATATCATGCGCAAAGTCATTAGGAAGCAAAGTATAGGACTTAATTATCAACACTGTATATATGGATAAGATGTTAGATGTAGTTTCAAAAATAAAACATGGCTGCCTATAAAGCTGGGGTGTATGTCAGGCAGGAATCAAATTACCCGGGTCGTGGTTCTCTTCCTCCCGTCTCATTTTTGTGCCCCTGTTCCCATTTCTAGCTGGTTGTATGACTTGGATATGAAATCCTAATAGTGATAGAGATGAGGTAGTGTGAGTTAGACAATGGAGTTTTAAATAAGCTGCATCTGAGCTCATTCCCCATGATAGGGGCCCCTCATTGCATCAGTTCTCTATCAACTTCCTCATGCTTCAATTTCCTCTTTTTTTTTTAAAAAAAAAAACTTTTTTTCATTATACATATGAATCCAAGTTCCCACTCCCTCTCCTCCTCCCATTTCCTCCACTTACCCCCCCCCATCCACTCCACAGAGAGGGTAAGGCACATTGCTTTGGGGAAGATCCAAAGCCCTCCCCTACTATATCTAGGTGCTTCAGCCTCCTCTTCGTGGAGAATAGCCTTGGAATTGGGTTTCACTAATCTGATATGAAATACTAAAATCCAGATAGAGTCTTCAGAGAGTAATTTCAGGGTAATGAATAACTTGTATGGGCTTGACTCTCATTGAAACTATATAGTTAAATTTGTATCTTTTGTATGTATTTGACAACCAATGCTTAGTTGTAAAATAAGAAATATTCACTCTTAGTTTCTTCATGAAGCTATTTTCAATATGGAATGCAGAGGGATATCACATAAGTGGAGAAGACAGCATTGATAGGAGAATGTGGGCTGCAAAGGGAGGTGGATTTAAGGTGGAGAGGATTTTAGGGGTAAAGACCCTCCACAATGTGTCTAGAGACAACCCTTAGGACCATTTCCATTCTGTAATCTCTGAATGTATGGGGGGAATGCCAAAAGACCAACAAAGAATAGATGCCAAATAACTGGGAACCCAATGGGAATCCAAGAAGAGGTCAGAGAACACAGTGCTGGACAGGTTTGGAACTGAAATTCTAGCCCAGCACAAGTAGGAGACCAGGAAGCAGAGACCTTTAGCCAGAACCAGGGCTAGGCTGCCATTTTCAAAGCCACCTCCCTTCATGACTTACTTTTTCCAGAAAGAACCACCTTCTAACAGTGTTATAACCTCCTAAACAGGATCATTGATTGGGAACCAAGCATTCGAACATATGAGCTTGCAGAGACATTCACATTCAAACTGTAGCACAGCACATGCAGGAACAGATCCTGCAGACAAAAGACCCTACACCGCCAGGTTACTTTGGAGTTAGAAGTGGTCTCCCAGGCTTAACTGTCAGCCACTTGCCTACTTGACCATATACAGAGAAAGGATGTGTCCACCACACAGTAGCCTTAGTGCCCATATATTTTATTTACTTTTATTTAAATTTCTGCTGTCGTCCCAGGAAATACTTGCTGAGTAGTAGAAGATATAGAAGTTACATCTTATATGTTAGTTATTCATATGTAATATACCTCCTTGGTTAGAGCAGTGGGAAAAGATGATAACCGGAGAAGTTAGAAGTTCAGTGTACCACATGAATTAAAGATCCAACAGTTTTTGCCAACTTCAGACGTTTACTTATTAATGCCTTGGCACGGCTGACTGTGCCATGCACCATCAGCATAATCGGCGTTGGCACGGCGTTCTTCCTCATAGGCCCTACAGTGGGGAGGCATTTGTAGAAAAGTTCCTGTGGGGAATACGTAGGTGTAACATTGAGCGAGGCAAGGGAGCCTCTAGGAACCTTAGGATCAATGCCAGAAGGTCTTTCTTCGGTCACAGCAGCAGATAGCTTTTCCTACGTGCGGCTAGTTTGTACTGTTGGTGGGTCCTGGCAGGTAGCTAATTAAAATTCTAAAGGGTTTGAATACTTGCTGAACCTACATACTGTTTCCAAGTAAAATATTGCAAAGTAGTCCAACTCTTAAAATGCCTTGGTTCTAAAGGCTGATTTGTCTGCCTTGGGTCTAGTTTATAAAGTTTAAAAGAGGCTGTACCTTTTAATGTTCTTTATGATGAGAGCCTTATATCTCAATGGCAAGTCATAACAATATCTCACAAGATGTTTTGCAAATGAAGGTACTTGGTCTGGGATATAGATGTTTGTATCTTACTGTGACTGTGTGCAATAAAAAAAATCAGCCAGCTGTAATGTCGAGTTCTGGAGAATTAAAGAGGGGAAGTCCCAACTGGGAGATGGAAAGTAAGGATTTTAAAAATACCTGTGAAAATCAGACATGGCAACTTAAAGAGAATCATAGATGTGTCTGATGGAACAGCATAGGAGATCCAGAAATAAATCCATACATTATAGCCCAGTTGGTTTTCAACCAAGATATAAAAGTTAATTAATCCAAAGTGGACAATTGTCGTAGACCACTGACTATCCACCTTACGCACAAATACCCTCAAGTCAGGCCTCATGCCCTTTACAAAACATGATCCAAGGATCATAGACCTACATGTAAAGATAGCACAAGGGAAAGTTTTACAATCTTGAGTTGGAAAAAGATGCCTTAGACATGACACCAGATGTATTATCTCTAAAAGAACAATGATTAGATATCTTCAAAATGATCAAAAGACATAAGTAAGGCAATAAAAGACAGGTTAATCAACAAAATATATTTGTATATTTAATTTCTAATGAAAGAATCAGATACATTTATAAAGAAGTCTCAAATAATAAGAAAAAAATTCATTTTGAATGTATCTGTGTGAGTTCTGTTTGTGCAGTGTGAATGCATGTTTGTATGCATAGTGGTATACAAGTGTGCATACACATGTGTTTGTAGGCATGTAGAGGTCTGCGGCTGATTAAGGGACTCTTCCTTAATTGGTCTCCATAAGATTTGCTGAGGCAGGTTCTCATTGAACCCAAGGCTCACTTAAAAAATGAGACTGGCTAGCCAGCTTGCTTTGGCTGTTCCCCATTCTGATCCATAGGGTACTCAGTAAATACTGCCACTAACTTGTACCAGGGAGGGATTTTGTTATACCATGTATTTCACATCTCCTACATCTTTGATGTTCACAACTAAGCAAATTTCATCATGAAATGTGTTGATAGCATTAACTTAGCTGAACAGTTGTGCATGAGACAGTTCCCACCGTTTTCATAATGCCAGGGCTCTCTGTGTTATAACACACACACATGCATGCACACATGCACACACACACGCACACACATGTTTTCTGCCTTTAGGCACTCAGAAGACAGATCTGCCTTTCACTCTGGCGTTGTCCTACTGGGGAGTCATTAGGTGCTGAGTGAAGGGATAATTGTGCAGAAAGAGTCAAGTCCTGACTCCTTGCTTTTACCCTGGAGAGCATGGAAGAGCTTTCATCAAAAGCATCGTGAAATAGTATTGATGGTTTGCAAATGTTCAGGCAAGAATTATCTTTTAATGTACTGTTTATTTTCATAGAATTCCCTGGGCAACAGAAAAGAAAATAAGCCCATCATTTATTAGAAAAAAATGTTTCTATTTCAGTGACGTTCAAGTATATTCCACCTCGTAGAGCTTCCAGCACTCTGAGCAGAGTCCTCTCGGTGTTGGCTATCAGACTGGGTGTAGCCCAAATGATTCCAGTTAGAGTGGTTTTTTTTATGGACTCCCAAGAAAACAACCCATTTTGAAAACATCTAAAAATAATCATTTGGGTCTTTCCTGTATGTATGGTCTTGTAACCGTTTGGCTGTAGTGGCTTGATGCAAATTCTCCTTCTATGAGTGAGAAAGGCAGACAGAATAGGAAAGGAATAAAGTTAAACGACCACAGCAACACAACCCTGAGAAAATGATCTGTCAGTGCCTGAGGCATTTGTAATAAAGAGAATCAACTTTCCGGGCATGAAAGAACCACACGAGACAGTTAAAATGATTCTTCTGGGCTCTTTGCCTAGTTTGTTACTTTGACAAGAATGGGATTTGTAAAAGGTATGTATTGAATGCCTGAGTGTTTGAAAGCGGCTAAGTTGCTTATGACTAATAATATACTTCCTGATTTTTACAAAATCATGTTTCTTTGACACGATGTAAGTCATTCATTTCCTCATCCAACAACAGGCCTTTGTACACAGCCCCGCCCCGTGTGTCAGGCACTGTTATGGGGACAAGGTATTAAGAGATGGAGTAGAACATCCTTAGGGAGCTCAGCTTCCTGTAGAAGAGACAAGAGACGTAGAAACAGTCATCTTGGAGGGTGGTAAATTCTGTGAGATTCTAGGAGAAAGGAAGGAGTCTACAGGAGGTGTGGGTTGTAGTGGTCAACATGGAGGAGGCCACCAATTAAACAACAGCCAAAGAATGACGTCAGCTCCCATGCAGGCATGGGAGGACATCCTAGACACAGAACTCAAAGTCAGTCTTTCATAAACAGTGTGTGGGGGTACAAAACCAGTTCAATATTTCTTGATTTATCGGTCAGAGAGTAAGAAGAGACAGGCTAAAGAGGTACTTGGATCTTGCAGAGTCTTGTGAACAACATCAAAGAGATAGCATTCTATTGTAGATGCGTGATGGGAGCCGTTAGGTTCTGGCAGTGGAGGGACATGCTTTAAGATCGCCGATAACTGGGGTTGGTGAGAAAAAGGATGAGTTTGATGAAAAGGGGTCTAAGGACAGCTGAGCCTCCATTGCTACAGTCTAAGAGAGGGGTGGTGGACATTTGAACTACAGTGATAAAAGAAGGGGCAGAGGGTATTTAGGAAATAAAATGTACAGGACTGTGTGAGGAAGGAGAAAGAGACGGGGGGGGGGCGTGCTTCTGTTGTCGTTATTGCGTGGATAGAAAGGGAGGGAGGATGGGTAACCTTGTTCATTCAGGGGAT
The DNA here is from genome assembly GCF_014885135.2 of Alexandromys fortis. Lineage (NCBI taxonomy): Eukaryota > Metazoa > Chordata > Mammalia > Rodentia > Cricetidae > Alexandromys > Alexandromys fortis. The sequence continues at coordinate 12,162,100 of NW_026067899.1, forward strand.
ACACTTAGTGAGTGCTGGTCTCATGCTAGCATTTGATGAAGTACACATGGGAAAAGAATTCCAAATTCCAAACCTTGTGGGTCTTACCTTCTGGAAGTCTGTGCCTAAGAGAGGTGAGTGCTAAGCGCAAGGGGGAGACGTGCTAAGCAAAGAAAAGCACACAGAACCTAGAAGGGGAAGAAGCTTAGTAATTCACAGACTGGGAAACCTCTTTGAGGAGGTGACTGCAGGGGACTCTTGGAGAAAGGTAAGAAGAAAACACTTATGGGAAATGCTGCCCACACAGAAGGAGCTGCGAACGCAAAGGTTTCGCCTGTTGTGTTTAGGAAGTGTGTAGGCATATCCTTGTTCTTTATGGCTGGTGCTTTTATATTTTGTGCAAGAAATCCTTTCTTGCCTTTCAGTCTGAGAGCCCATGTTCCTTTTGATCTTCCAGAAGTTTTGCTGTTTTGCCTTTGATACCCAGGCCTATGATCTACTTGGGATGCTTTCTTAGTGCACGAAATAAAGGGCCACTTCTACTGTTTCTTGCAAGGATGGCCAGTTGTCCTAGTAGCTTATTCTGTACTTTCCCACTGCCCTGCAGTTCCATCTGCACCGAACGGGAACCGACTATAAATGTACGGATCTATTTCCAGCCCCTCCGTTCCGTTTCATTTGTCTGTCTGCGACCATGGGCCAGTGCGATCCTGTCTTAATTCACACAGCTTTATAATTAGCCTTGAGTTATTGTAGAGCAAATCATCCTGCCTGTCTAGTCTCACTAATTCCTACATCCATGCATGATAGCCTACCAGTTATTTTTTAAATTTTTATTTTGAAGTATTGTTGGAGACTTTCACACAGGTATTTTGAATATATATCACTTCTTCTCGCCGCTCCTTTTCGATCTATTCTCATCCCCCCTCCCCAATCCAGTTGTGTGTCTTCATCTTTGTTGTAAACCCAAGTCCAATTTGTGCTGCTCGTTCCCTCTTGGACATGTGGTTCTTTACTGGAACAGGGTTGACCTGCCAGGGGCCACACCTTACAGGAAACCGGCTCTCTCCCTCACATATGCTATTAATCATCAGTACAGCCTCAGCCAGGGATGGAGTTTCAGGCTCACCTCTGCCCTCATGTTGGGGTTTTGTCTGGCTTGAGTGTGAGCAGGTCTTGTGTGTGCTGTCATAGCTGCAGAATTCAGTTATGTAACTTTGCTTTGTCTAGAAGATAGTCTCCTGGTGGCCACCCCACTACCTCTGACTCTTAAAGTCTTTCCATTTCCTCTTCCATGATGGATCCCTGACCCTTGGCAGAAGGGTGCATGTTAACCCATTTGGGGCTGAACATTCCCCAATCTCCTATGTCCTGGTACCTGACTAGCTGCAGGCCTCTTTAATCACCATCTACAGAAAAAGGAAGCTTCTCTGATGAGGATTGAGAGAGGAACCAATCTATGGATATAATAAGTCATTTATAATATAGCATTCATTTATCCGAATAATAGTAGTGTGTTCTCACCTATGGCCAATGACATGTGTAGACACAGAGGTTGTTGGTCCCAATATGATGCCAGGTATGGGTTTCATGGTACAGAGCAGGACTTAAATTCAATCAGAAAGTGGTTGATAACTCCTTTAACATTTGTACAGGCTATCAGTTCTTTTTTTTTTTTTTTTTTTGGCTTTTAATGTTTTTTGAGTCCCTGCAGTAACTGCCACTCTGATCAAAACTGACACTGATACTAACCGATTGCTATGAACACAAGCATTTAGAAGGCAGTTTAATGGGCATAGTCCATTTCACTAAAGAATAGTAATTGCTTGCCCTCCAGAGTCTGGCACTTTTCCTGCCATGGCTTTTGACCAGGTTTATAGTACTAGGTATGAGTCACCTCCTATGGAACAAGGTCTCAAATTAGAAACTGGTTATCTCTTGTGTTGATTTGAATGGGAGTATCCCCCCCTAAGGCTCATATATTTCAATGTTTGGTTTCCAGTTGGTGGACTGTTTAGGGAAAATTAGGAAGTGTGGTCTTGTTGGAAGAAGTGTGTCTCTGGAGGTAGACTTTGAGGTTCCCAAAAGTCTATGCCAAGCCCAGGCTTGCTGTCTCTTTCTCTGCCTCTGGCCTGTGGATCAGGATATAAGCTCTCAGCTATTGCTCCAGTGACATGCCTGCCTGTCTGCCATGATGATCATAGACTAACCCTAGGAAACTGTAAACAAGTCCCCAATTAGATGCTTTCTTTTATAAGTTGTCTTGGTCATTGTGGTGGTTTGAATAGGTATGGCCCCCATAGACTTATATGTTTGAATGCTTGGCCTATAAGGAGTGGTGCCGTCAGAAGGTGTGACCTAGTTGGAAAAGCTATGGCCTTGATGACAGAAGTGTGTCACTGTGGGGGCAGGCCTGGAAGTCTCATATGCTCAAAGCCATGCCCAGTGTGGGACACAGTTCCCCCTTCTTGTTGCCTGTGGATCAAGACGTAGAACTCTCAGCTCCTTCTCCAACACTGTCTGTCTGCATGTTGCCATGCTTCTTGCCATGATGATAATTGACTGATCCTCTGAAGGTATAAGCCAGTCCCAATGAAATGTTTTCCTTTATTAGAGCTGCCATTGGTCACGGTGCCCTCTTTAGAGCAATAGAAACCCTAACTAAGACAGAAGTTGCTACCAGGGACTGGGTTATTGTGGTAATAGGTCTGACCATGTTTTTGGAGGAATAGAGACTTTGAGACTAAGTATTAGAAAAACAGTTGAATGCTTTAAGTGCGGATTAATGAACCATCCTAGTAGGAACATGGGAGACAGTGGTGCTTTGAACTGTGGGGGCCAAGGTCAAGAGGTTTTTTTAAGAGAAAAATGTTAGTATGTGGCCTAGAGATGGGTCTTGTGATATTTTGTTGAAGAATGAGGCTGCTTTTTGCCCTTGTCAGAAGAGTCTGCCCGAGGCCATAGAAAAGAGGTTTGGATTAATTCTGTTGGCAGAGGAAATCTCCAAACAGCCTGGTATTGACTCTGTCATGTGGTTATTAGTCTTAACTCTAATGAAGATTTATAAGGAAAAGGAGCAAGCTGAGAAAGGAAAAACAAAATGTACAATTTGAGGAGAAAGTATCAGGAGGAGAATTGGAACTAAATCCTATGTTCAAGGAGATTAAACAGATTAAGAAATGGAATAAAGGGAGTGGTGGCAGGGCAAGATCCCACCCAGTTAAGTTTCTACTTTGTTAAAAGGAACCCAAGAGAAGCTTAGAACCAGGTGTGGTTGTGTATGCCTTTAATCCCAATACTCCAGAGGCAGAGGCTGGGGGCTCTGAGTTTGAGGCTAGCCTGCTCTACAGATCCAGTTGCAAGACATCCAAGCTTATACGGTGAAGTAAACCATTGAAAACAGCAAGTCAGGGGAGTATTTTCCAGCACCAGTAAGCAAAAGAACTTGGTAGTTTTGGCCATGTGGTTCTGGCTTTAGTGTCAAGGATAGAAGACTCATGGAATCTTCCTCTGTGACTAAGGAAAGCTGCCGAGGCCAGGCATGTGTCAGGGGTGTCCTCGAATGGAGGCCTAGAGAGGCCATTGTGTGAAGCCGTGAAGTTGAAGCCTGAATTGCCTTGAAGAAAAAAAGATGTTGGAGATGCCAGAGCTGTGGGATACCTGCCAAGTAAAGTTGCTAACAGGGAGTGGAACCAGTTCAAGAAAAAGAAGTGTTGCAGTCAACAAAGCTGGATGGAGTTGGAGATCTGAAGAACATTTTTACATCAGACATGGAGATACAGAGTTTGGAATTTCCCTGGCTGCTTTTCTGTCTTGCTTTGGTCCAGTGAGTTTCCTCACTCTGCTCTCTTCCCTACCTTTTGGAATGGTTATGTACATCCTATGTTGGAAGTATGTGATCTGCTTTTTGACTTTGTTTTTATAGGGGATTACACAGTTAAGAGATTGCATGAATCTCAGAAGAGACTTTGAGCTTTGGACTTTTCAACATTGTTGAAACGGTTTGACTATGGGGACTTTTGAAATGGAACTAAATACATTTTGCATTATGTTGTGGTTATAAGCCTACGGGGGCCAGGAAGTGAAAGGCAGTGGTTTGAATATGTATGGCCCCCATAGACTCATATGTTTGAACGCTTGCCTATAGGGAGTGGCACTGTTAGGTATGTCCTTGTTGGAGAAGATATAACTTTGTTGGAGGAAGTGTGTCACTGTGGGGCAATCTTTGAGGTCTCATATGCTCAAACTATATCTAGTGTGGAACACAGTTCACTTCCTGTGGATCAAGATGTAGAAACTTTTAGCTCCTTCTCCAGCACCATGTCTGTTGTCCATGCAAGTTGTCATGCTTCTCATCATGGTCATAATGGAGTAAACCTCTAAAACTGTAAGCTGTCCCCAATTAAATGCTTTTCTTTGTAAGAGTTGCCATTGGTCCTGTTTTTTTTTTTTTTTCACAGCAATAGAAATCCTAAATTAGACAGTCAGGCTGCCTCTTCACAGCAGTATAAAAGCACATAAGACAGCTTTTAACAACCATGCTACTATTGCACCAGTGGCTACAGCTTCCACACCAGGTCAGTGGTATCCACAGTGCAGTAAGCCCGTTGATGACCTTTCTTCCCCAGCAGTCACAGAACAGCACCTTCTGATACTATGAAAGCTAGCCCCAGGGAAGGAGTTTCCAAGTTAATTAATTTATCTATGTCCTCCAACCAAAATATGATATCTTCAACAATAAGGCCTTATTATCTTCTAGTTTTGATGGACCACCAAGAGCAGTGGCAATATCCTGTATTGTTTTGCTGACTTGAGAGGCCTTCCCTTGGCTAATAACTCATAGGAGTTAGCTCACCGCTGGCAATGAGATTTTCATTTAATAACTTGTGTCTGCTGAGAGCAGCTTTAGCTATTCACACAGAGTACCTTGGTTAAAGCTCTTGAACCTTGTTATTAATGTGTATTCATTCATTGAGCAAAGTGATGAGTTTCATAATGGTGTTTTCATACTCTGTGTGTGCCTTTTCTCCCACAAGTTTGAATTCCTTCCCTAAAATTTCAAGTTTAACTTGTATCTCTATGAGCATAGTATATATTTGTTTTATAGACTGTTTTTGTTCACAGATAACTTTTTGTCCTTACTGATTCTGTCTTTTAGTGTGTATTTCTATGCAGCCCATGCTCTGGCTATTTGATAGTTACTGAATTAAATGCTCCTGGAAATAATCTGATACCAGATGATGGCATCCTCTTCCCAGGAACATGCTCCTTTCTTTTCATTAAGAGCCCAGGCCCAAAGCTTTAGAATAACTTTTTTCCTCTCAAGGCGGGGTGTGTCATGGTATTGCCCAGACTTGGCTTTCAGTGGCTAAGATTTCTGAATCACTGAAATTATTCAAGGTCCCAGCACAGAGGTCATTTTTCTCAGATGTCTACCCTATTTTGAACCTGGGCTCTGCACCTTGGTCTAGGCTTGCTGAGCTATAGCTGCTTCTAACAAAAGTCCTTCGGTGGTAGAAACCAGGTTCTACTGGAACAGCTATTCAAAACTTGGTCTTAACCCAGACTTCCTGAGGGATGCTCCTCCTCCCCCATCAGTGGGTGGCTCTACCTGTGCTCGCCGCTCAGCTTATGACAAAAAACTAGAGCTTTGAGAAGCCATAAAACCCCAATTCCATTTATCACATAACTGATACCTTGTTGGTGGCTGGTATTGCTAATTAAAAATCTGACTGGTTATTTTTTTTTTAGCCATTCAGAAGAATGTTCAGTCATTATTGATTCCATTTTCAAATAAATTGAGTTATATTTTAAGAAAGAAAATCACTGCTACCTGCAGACCGTCTATGGATTGAGTCAGAAAGGGATGGATATATTAGTGATTGAGGCTGGAGCTATTTGAGCGGTGGCTAGCCCGTTGATTCTGGTTAAGATTGACTTGGCTCCAGTTACCTGTAAGTTTGTTCACATGGAACAAGTTACCCAAACCCACTAAGCCTCGGTTGCTTTGGAATAATATAGAGAATAAACAAAGCCTTATTCCACTGTGCTGTATTAAATGAGGCCATGTGCGTTAACCACATGGTAGGTAGCATCCTTAGCATTTAGCAAACACCTCGTAGCATTTAGTCATTTTCTCTATTTGAAAACCATTGGGGAAAGTGTCAGTAGTAGGCAGTGGGTGAAAATTTGGCCGGTTACCATGACCAAAATGAAGTTCAATCCCTTTGTGACTTTTGACCAAAGCAAGAACTGCAAATGACATTTCTTCTCCTCCTCTCCCTCCTCCTTTTTAAGTTTATTATTATTTTTATATGCTTTTGTATTTTGCCTGCATGCATGTTTGTGTGAGGGTGTTGGGTCCCCTGGAACAGAGTTACAGACAGTTGTGAGCCACCATTGTGGGTGCTAGGAATTGAACCCGGATCCTCTGGAAGAGTATAGTCAGTGCTCTTAACAACTGAGCCATCTCTCCAGCTCCCCCCCCCTTTTTTGTTTTTGTTTTGAGACAGTTTCTTTGTGTAGCCTTGGTCTCCTGAAACTTGCTCTGTTGACCAGGCTGTTTTCGAACTCCCAGAGATCCACCTGCCTCTGCTTCCTGAATGCTGGGATTAAAGGTGTGTGCCACCACTGCCCAGCTGTAAATGGCATTTCAATACACCTTCTTACATTTGGAGGAAGATCATATTTTCTCCTCTTTCCAAAGAGCCAAGACAGAAGTATAATGTTTGGTTAAATAACCAGTTAGAAGTATAATGTTACATCCATTTGAAAGGCTGATCGTATTTAGGGTGGTCAAGGACACTATAAAGGCAAAAAGATTTGAAAAGTAGTTCTGGAGTACAAGAAGACATAGAGCCTCTCCATTGAATGGGTACAGGAAGAAAAGTCTAATGGAACAACTGTCCATGTGGACATCCACCCCAGCAAGATGGACCACAAAAAAAAAAAAAGTCCTGGAGAAGACAGTCTGGTCTTGGTAAATAGGAAAGAAGGGCAAATATGAGAAAGAAACCATTGAGAAGAATGCTGGAGTAGAGAAGTCTCAATCTGTCAATGCACAGCTTTCATTGAAGGCCACTTAACATTATTTTAAAGATCAGTAGTGTATTTAGTGCAATTACTATTCTCCCCGACTATGGTAAAACATTAGCCCAACTTGTGGGGACTTTTATGAAATGGCCAAGGCTGCTCGACCCAACTCCCACATGCCTATGGACACACCTGAGCTGTGCTGTGTGTTCACATCTGTCTTGAACTATGTGCAGCGACCCTGGAAATATTCTTCAATGGTGGTATATTTAATACATTTTCAAATATTGATTTGCAAGTCCTAATTGGTTTTAAAGCTATAACTAGTCTTAATTTTGTTTCATAAGAGAATCTCTTGAGTAATGGTTTCTGCTGTGGTATTAACTGTGTTGATGCGAATAGATCGCCACCTCCCAAGAACTCTACTTCTTCATTTGTCAAAGAAGAGAGTTGGCCTAAATTACCTCCATCTCATAAGTTCTGTGATTTGCTTGTAAAATGCAATTTTAGTATCTCTATAGTAGATTTGCATGTGTGACTGAGTTTCTGGTGTTAGCCGGGCAGTTTCAATTTTATTTATAGACTGGTAGTTAGCATGAAGCATTATGCATTTTTCCATCTGCCATATTAACAAGGCATACATATTCTCTAACAAATGTGACCTTTAAGTAAAGGTGCTCAGTATGACCTTACTGATCCTGTTCCTGCCTGTCCCAGAGCCGTGGTTGTCTGTGTATAAATGACCACATTAGATGCCTTCTTAGTTCCCAGCGTTTCAGAGGCCTGAAAAGAAAGCCATCATAAGTGATAGTGGAAATGCCTCTGTGGCTATCTGAATGGAGTCTCAGCTCACCTAACATAACCTGTGTGCCCAATGCTAAAGTTACCCACCAGCGAAATGAAGCAGCTTCGAATGCAAACCCAGTAAAGCTTGTGTTCCCTCCTCCTAAACTGGTCAGCTTCTTAAGCTTCAAGGCAAATAATCACTTTGCAAATACATACCAGTGTTTTAAGACAATTGTTTAAATAAATTAGTTTTAATTTGGGGGAGAGGAGAAGTGAGAGGGAGCAAGGGAAGAAGAAAGAGCAAGGGCAAACATGGGAAGCTCGTGACAGTTCTTGTCTTTTCGAGTGAGCAGAGGGCTCAGACCACGGACTCCTTGACTACCGACAGGTGCTGCTGCAGGTGCACACAGGGTTGCTGTCCAGAGCTTCCACTGCGAGGAAGCCCTCATTACAATGCATTAGTATTTGAGAGTCGCCATGACGGCTTACACTTTTCTGAGGCTATAAAAGTTTCTCTGGAGATTTTTTTTCCAATTTAAAATTTCCCTATCAAGAACCTCTTTACAAATATAATGAATAAATATAACCGACTGTGACCCTGACTTCCAGCTGTCAGAGATCTCCAAAGAATATACTTTGATTATAAAATGAGATTGACAGGGACTGGAGAATAAAGAGAACGCCAACAAGCCACCGAACTGTTAAGTCCCTTTGCTCTCCCAAATGTCCTACTGTGTAGCCACAGAAAAGCGTTATTAACAAAGCCTTCTTTTTTACTATTTTTGAAAAAGGAAAAACCTAATTGCTCCCTAGAAGCAAATGGCATGGTATCCACTTGTGCGCACAGGTATTCTGGATGCAAACCTATTGTAGATCCATCTCAACAATGCAGCCATCAGTCATGTTAACTTCCTTGACTTTGAAAAAAATACAGTAACAATTGTATTTCTCTGTCATTGATGCTGTTGTAGGAGAGGGGACCAATTATCATCTGTGAGAAACAGAAAGGTCATTGAATCACAGAAAACTGGCCAGTCAAATGCTGGCGCTCACTGGCATTTTCCTTAGAACTAGGAGTCATTTTGCAGATTCTAGACAGTGACATTCTCGTGTGTACAGGGTTGCTTGTGGGGAGGTGGGAATAAAAGAAACTGCTGCCCAGAGAAAAACGAGCGGAAGTGTTCATTCCTCTCCTCTTTCCCCCTTTAGCACCTGCCAGGGTAAAATGAACTGGCCTTTCTCATTCTCAGCTGCACTCAGATTTGTGGCTAGCCTTTCTGCTAACTTTTGTAGTTTATGCAAATCCATCTGGCTCTGACCTAGTCCTCTTGGACCCCTCTCATTTTGTGGCTTTTTGGACCTTCCACAACCCACTCCTTTCCTAGTCAGCATTTACTTGTCTAACTCACTTGCACTACAGTCACCTTCTCCCATGGTGGTTCCCAACACCAGGATATTGTGATCCAATATCCATATTCAAACAGCTACCAGAATAAGCAACCTAAGACCACCCCTCTGACCCTTTTGCTTCCCTGCCCAAGAGTTTGCTAAATGACTTCACATAACCTTGGCAAAGGTGTCAATTCTTTCAGAATCTGTGTCCCTGATTTGTAACAAATACTCCATAAAACTTCATCTACAGCCTCAAAATGAAAACTACAGAAAACATATAACCTCTACATGCAATTTAATATTGTCACGTAAAAAAAAATAACGCCAAGTATAAAATATGTCTTTGATTCTGCAAGTGTTTGGATGTGACACCATCAGAAAACATGCTTGTACCTATGTGCGGAGTGACAGTGGCTGTGATGGCTATGGGGTTATAGAAGGACTTAGGTGTCCGTGTTCACAATTCAAACCATCGAGTAATATCACTGTTAGTGACATAATTTTGTAAAATGGAAAATACTAGGGACGTGATATGTAACACTTTCTAAACTTTAATGTAAACATGAATCACTTGGAAATGTGCAGATTCTAGGGTGGAACTTGAAAGTATGCATTTCCTTCAAGCTCAAAGGTGATACGTAGGTCCATATACTGTGTGTCAAATTATCAGACCCTAAACTAGAGAGGCATTATTTGCATCCAGAGACAATGGGATCTACTGACAAACAGTAAAATCTTGAAGTTCATGAAATACTTGTGACCTGGAGTTACCTGTAAGTGAAGTAACTTCCCTCCCGGAACATTGCCGTGGATGTGGCAGCCTTAGTGGCCTGGGAGCCCAGAACAGGGGCCAGGAAACTACCAGCCAGGATATTCTCTGAGGAGATGGTGGCTGAGGTTTGACTCCTCTTCACGGGACTGATAAGGGAGTACACAGTGGTCTCCAGAAGATGCAAGCTAGCAAAGTCCATCCTGCCAAGCCTAAACAGGGCCTACAACCCCGTGCTGCTCACCTCTCAAGGCATCCCTGGTGCCTCAGACGGTAGAGAGGTAACGCTAGAGAAACACCGTGACTCTGTCTTTCAGTCAAGAAGTTGAGTATGTATGACTTGTGTTTGTAAGGACCCCAGACCCGGGGTGGCTCAGAAACCAGAAGGGAAGTCAGTTCAGGGCTGTATAGCTATTCTAGCTGTGATGGCTTCATGAGAGAAGGACACGGCGTTCAGAGAGTTCTATGGAGAGCTGCTGCAGGCGTAGCTGATGAGAGCAGAGATGACAGGCACTCCCAGGTCTGCAGGTGGTGGGGTAAAGGCCTGTTATACACACATTTGTTACTATATCCTCCATGAAGCCCCAGAAAGACTTTGACATCCCTCTATGGTGAAAGTGACTGTGGTAGAGGATGCATTGGTACACAATGCTAATGTGACTTCATGTGTAGTCACGGGTTGAAGAAGCCAGAGACATTGGGTGTGAACTGGCGCCTACTATAAAAACACTTCCCCCACTGCTGTCCCCTAGCTATGGCACCTGCCATCACCATGAAGAACACATATCACTCTTTCACCTTTATCCTGAAAGCATCTACACTCTTATGAACAATTTCCTTCTGATCCTTGCCGGGCGCACACCTACAACCATACTTCATGGTACAGAAAACAATTCTTCCTTGACCTGTTTTTATAGTGGGTTATTTGCTTCTCACATTTTCCACCCCCTTCTGAGGTCAATGTCACATTAGAAGAGAAAAGCGAATTCACCTTTTAGGCCACTAAGGCTTTGAATCTTTAATTGACAAACAATTACTGCGTACATTTATGGGATATTATGGGCTGGTGTGGTGTATATGGACATTGTAAGGCGATTAAATTAATTTGAAGAAACAACTGTTTTCAGATACTTACTACAAGTCTTTAGTTTTAAAGATGCCTTTTAAGGCTAGAGATAGATACATTATGAATTTCATGCCGTCCTATGGAGTGGGAGAGGCATGAGTGTGGACACAGTAGACATGAGTCTAGGCCAGTTCTCCCTGAACATCCACTGAATGTTCCAGAAATGAGGTAACTCCCACATCAGGCTTTCTCTCTCAGCTGCTGTGGCCTCTGCACTAAGCCTCTATATAGCAGTGGAATCTGCAACTTTGGAGTTCTGGTCTACCCTGCCCTTCGCAGAAAGACTGGCCCCTGTGATGAACAGCTAAGCTCATAGAGTTCCCTAGCAATGGCAAAGGTAAGAATCAGCAAAGCATTGGGCAGTCGCTGTGTACTTTTTCTTACTTGCTTCCATTCAGATCCTTTATTCTGTTTCTCCAAGAACCATCCTTCACCTTCCATGAACCAGCGACACAGAGAGGGAAGTCTGTCCCTCTGTCAAGGAGACCAGCTTGCACACAGCGCCTGGTTTTCAGTCCCCGTCCCCAGGACTTTCTCTCTGCCTGTCGCCGAGATTGGCCCAAGATGATTATCCTATCTGAAATTAACTTAGAGCCTTTTGACTTTTCTCCAGAAATTCCTGCTATCAGTAGGAAACCATCTTTGCATCCTGTCTTTAAACCTGCCCAGCTCCTTTCATCTCATCTCAGGGATGACATGTAATTGGCCCTGATGTTAGCTAGCCAAGCATCAGGCCCTGTACTTTCACTGGAGGAGGAAGAGGAGGACAAAGAGCAATAAGGGTAACGCTAGGTCCTGGAAAGAGGCCCAGAGGAGGCAAGATGCCTAACATTTCCACGCTAAAGTGGCAAGGGAAATGACGAGACCAGGAGAGGGATTTACTTCTGTGACAAAGGAAGCACATTTGGTTTTAAAAGTTATTTAAATGATAGATCGAGCCCTAAATAAAAATATGAAACATTTTCCTCTCATTGGATTTCGGTATAATAAAAATGGATATATTTCCAGCTACTCAGATAATGGTGAATTATTATCTGAGAGACTTAGAGACTACATATAAAACTCAGTGTAGCTAAAAATTGGCTTCATTAATCCCATTAGGTAGTGAAAGTGAAGGTGATATTGATTAAATTGAAACAGTGAGTGGGCCTATTTCATGTAGGCAGTGGTGCTTAATCACTCTAAACATTAAGGATATATTTGTATAATTTTTTCTCTATTTTCTTGACCTCACATTCGGCTCAGATTGCTCCTTTCGCTCAGGAGTGTTTTGCCAGCTCTTACCTGTGATGCCTCTTAGCTGTCCCTATGATAGGGTAACACATAAGGTAGCTTCTGTCTGCTCATCAGTTTCCAGAATAGGAAAAATGCCCCCTCCCAAAGTGCCTGTGCAGATAATCAATCCATATGTAGCAGAAGATAATATGTGCCCAAGAGTTGAGTTGGAAACTTGGGAAATGCATCATCTCCAATAGGCCTGCTGTTATTTGTCAGGGTTCTCTAGGAGCAGAACTTATAGAATAAATCTTTCTCTCATGTAGATATATGCATATATATATGCATGTATATGGAATTTATTAGAATGACTTACAGGATGTGGTCCAGCTAATCCACTAATGGCTGTCTACCAAGGAAAAGTCCAAGAATCCATGGTGTGGAAGGTCCTTCTGTTTATGTGTTGCCTTGGCCTGTTGATAGGGCAGAACTTAGGTAGGCAGGGAAGACTGGACTGAATGCTGAGAGAAGGCAGAAGCTGCAACCAGAGACAGATGCTGGGAATTTTACCTAGTAAGCCAGTGTCATGTGACGATATACAGGTTAATAGAAATGGGTTAAATTAAGGTGTAAGAGTTAGCCAGTAAGAAACTAGAGCTAATAGACCAAGCAGTGATTTAATTAATACAGTTTCTGTGATTATTTTGGGTCTAAGCTAGCCAGATGGCTGAGAACAAGTGGCCTCCTCCAACAAATCCAGCAGTCATTCAGTCTATAAGGCTACACACTCAGCCGATCTTTAGTATGAGCCAGTGTTGAAGTGGGCTCTATACTGCCAGTGAAGGAATGCCTTGCCAGCAAGACCGAGAGCATATAAAGAGAAAGAGCTTCCATCTTTTATATGTCTTTTATAGAGTCTGCCAGAAGAAGGAGTGGCTCAGATGAAAGGCAGATCCTTCCCATCTCAGAAGATCTGGATTAAAGGTGTATCTTCCACCTCACAGATCTGAATTACAAGAGGGGATTCCCACTTCAAATGATTTAATTAAGAAAAAAAAATCCCTCACAGGTATTCCTGGTCACTTGGATTGTAGTTACTTTCCAGATGTAGTCAAGTCACCACCCAAGAACAGCCAACACATCCACTTTCTTGTGCCTCCTAACAAAAGCGACACCATGTGGCACACCAGAAATGGACTCTGCTTTTAAAGTGGCAACAACCCAAACTACTGCAGATCACTCTGAGTGGCTTCGGGGTAGATCTCATCTGCACCATCTGGTCACAGCTTTAGTGACTGGTGTGACCAGGATCCTGGGAACAGGCTTGCTGTTTGCCAATCCCCTCCCCGCAGAGTGACAAGGTCACTGTTGTTCAGATCCTCTCACCAGGCTTGCTGTGAATCCTTGTGGAGAACTGAACTTCCTCCCATTAGAGCTGACTCCCAGGCAAATTCACCTCAGTCTTGTACAAATTCAACAAGGCTGCGTTATAAAGTGTAAAAGCGAAATAAGGCAGTGGCAGACACAAATCGCTTTCATCCTAACCTTTAAGTTGATCTTACTGCTTTTGCCAAATCCAAAATATTTTGGTCGCATGTCTTCTTGTGGCTCCAACAAAAGAGACAATGCTACCATATTTTTTAATCCCACAATTTAGCTTTACTCAAGATATGGCTAAAAATAATAATCACCCAAAGAGGGGGCAATGTGTCCTTTTGTCCCTTATAGAATTAGCATAGGCTCTAATGCTCTGATAGTCACTTCCCTTAAAACTAAAGTGCTTCCAAAGGCAACTTCTGAGTATTTCCTAAAACATAATCCAGTGAAGGGCTCGCATGCAGGTAAATGAATTTGGCAAATGCTCTCAAGGAAGGAAAACAGGGTTTGAAGAGTCAAAAGAGAAAAGGCCATGTCCTGGATATGTTATCCTGCTGGTCTTTTTTGGGGAACAACACTGAGCCTGCTGTGAGGAGCCCCAGAGAGCATGCTCCAAAGTTGTTCTTCCAAAGGATGAATGAGAAGTGGGGTACACACCAGCTCCCATCCAACATTAGTCATGGGCTGTACCCCTCCCTGCTATTGCTAAAGGTATGCATCTTTTAGAATGCACAGGCCCCTGAAAATATTTCCCACCTGGGGGCCAGGGGACAGGAAACCCAGGAGCAGACGGTGAGAGGTATAGGTATCAGTGAGGTGAGATTGAGCTGCGGCTGGGGCATGCCTGTGAGCAATTGGTTACAACACCTGCAGCCAGAAGTTTGGTCAAGGCCAAACAGTGAATGAAAAGGTGTTCAGGTGGGCAAAAGTCAAAGTCACCATTCGATGCCAACTTTTTTACCAAAAAGAAATGAGATGGTCTAGCTCTCAGGTCTGAGCTGCTGAACCAGCCTTCTCCAACAAGCAGTGCTAGAATCTTTCAGCAATGGCTCATCTTGCATAGATGAAACTCAGTACCACAAAACAGCAATCCCCACAATGCTTAGCAGCTATCATATCTTCAATCTCTCATGAGAATTTTCCAGAAGCACACTATACACCTTGAGGGGTTGACATTAACGCCTTGACTAATCATGAGGACTGAAAGGCGACTTTTGGATTGGCTGTGTTTCACATGAAGGCTTCATTTTCCTGGATATGAAGGAACTTTCCTGAACAAGAAAGCTTAGTCTGAATCCGGAGCATCAAGCGGGAAGTGCAGCAATGCAGTTAACACACTTCGTTACCTACGCAGTGGACTGCAGGCCCAAGACTCCCGGCTTAGGCGCATACTGGAGCTGACTCAGTGCCTTAGAAATCTGCACAGTTAACAGCCCCCGAGTGATGTGCTGTTCAAGAGTCATTTGATTATCGTTCAGCCAGTGGATCTAGTCAGCAGTTCTGAGATTTTTCCCCCCTTCGGTTTTTGTGTAAACTTGAAAATTTTTTGTTTCTTGAATTCCTAAGAAATGTGTTATACTACTTCATAAATCATGGGTCCAATTAGAAGGTGCTTTAGAAAATCTTTAACGTAATTGGAAAATGTATTATTTAGGAAAATATATTACTCTAGCAGTTGCCAATGAAAACTCATTAATTAAAAGTAAAGACGACACGAGGGAAGTGCTGGTGAGGACGCAGAGGGGAGGGGGCCCTATGAGCTGCTGGGGCTGTGAACGGCCCTGATGACGATAATACCAATAACACGGAGGTTCCTTAGAGAATTAAACTAGAGCTACCATCCCATCCAAGAACCCCTTGACTTGTTTTCCCAAGGAAATGAAATCAGCACTATGCAAGACATCAGCATTCCCATGTTCATTTTGGCATTTGTAAAAGAGCCCCGATAGAGTGATAATGCGAGTGTCAAAGAGGTGAGTGTGTGTGTGTGCGTGCGTGTGCATGCGTGCACGTGTGAAATGTACTCCAGACACAATGAAACATTCAGCCAAGAAAAGAAAGCAATCGTACCATCTATGACAACGGGGGTGAACCTTGTGGGCATTGTACTTAGTAAAGTAAGTCAGACTAAGTCAGAGGATTTCCAGCGCTATGCTGACATGGCTTTCAAGCAGGACTGAGTGCGGAAGAGGAAGAAGGTAGCAATGTTAGATGGAGGAGGGATGGTTTGGCTCAAGGTAAACCTTTCAGCTGTAGCATGAAGAAATTCAGACTTAACATAAAGCATGGTGACCATAGTAAAATGCAGTTGTGTGCTTGGAATTGGCTTAAATGTTCTCTCCACAAAGCCAGACCAAACCAGGGAACCACAGTGTAACTAAATTGTTAATGACCTTTCACGCAATCTTTGGCTGTCGAGTAATCACAGTGTGGGGTTGAAGAGATGGCTCGGAGGGGAAGAACATTCTTGTAGGAGACCCAGGTTCGGTTCTCAGCACCACATGGCTGCTCACAGTCAACTGGACTCTGCTTTCAGAGAGTCCAGTGCCTTTTTTGGACCTCTTTAGACAGCAGGAACCCATATGGTGCACATATATACAAGGCAAAACACTCATATGCATAAAATACACAAATCTAAAATTTAAAAAAATAAGCACAATGCATACCTTAATTTACTAATTAGTATGTAATTAGTATAATTATGCTAATTATAAATGCATAACTTATTTACTAATTATATGCCAATAAAACTAGAAAAAGAAAGGTATCTAACACCATGTGAGGGGAACATAAAAATATCTGACATGTGTTCACACACGGTAGTAAAGAAAATTTAATCTCTTATTTAATATATTTGAGATATGGTTTCTCTCTATAGCCTTGGAACTCACTGTGTAGAACAAGCTGGCTTGGAACTCCCGGCTCCACCTGCTTCTGCCTCCCTAATTCTGTGATTAAAGGCATGTGCTATCATGCCCGACTTTTAAAAAGCCGAGGAAACTAAAGCCTCAGTAAGATGTCACTGTACTTTCTAAGGGTGAGTTAATTTTGACTAATTTTCGGGAATGGCACTAAGGGCAAAATGGATGGTAATGTCCCTTTGGTTCTGGGATAGTTTACAGAGAAAGATATACTTGAAGTTGAGCGTGGTCAAATAAATAATAACTACGTGAATTTTACAAGAAGGGACGGGCAGGTGTGGCAGGTCTTTACCAACCCAGGAGAGCTGCTAACAGTGGCGTGGCATGTGTGAAGAGCTGCATGCAGTTTGGCATGAGGAAAATCCCGGCTGCACGCAGTGGAAAGAAAAATGCTCACTGATGGATAACGAAGGAGCTGGTATTTCTTGCAGAGTCTGGGCTCCATCTAATAAAGGACAGGTTGAAACTTGATAGCCTGAACACCAGAGTGGGTTTTTTTTTTTAAATATTTGGCTATTAAGAATGCGAAGAGTTAAAATTTGGCAAGTTCTACATAGAAATTCAACTGCTAAAATACTAGAATATCTGATTTCGATCACTTGATGTTTATCTTTGTTCTCACATGGCAACATCTGGCCAGGGTCAAAGGCACCCAGGTGCTTTTAGGTGGGGCATGGTTGTGCATCCCGTCTTAGCCACTACTTACTACGTAGTGCCTAGTTTCCTTCCTTTCCATCACTGCACGTGAACCTGTGCAAAGGCTGGGGACAGGGCAATAAGCTCAGTGATCTTATTTTTCCACTATGGAAGGATACAACATCAAATTGAAGAGGGGCGGGCCTGTTGGGAAGCAATCAGATGAACATTTTCTTGAATGCTCTGCTTCTGGGTACAGGATTGGGGGCTGGATGTAAAAGGTACTAGGAAGGGGGACATCTAGGGTTGCTCTTGACTTGGCCAACTGGGTGACTTAGGTGATCAGGTTCTGAGGGAGGTACTGTGGTTCTTTTCTGAGTTTGTGGTTTTTAGATCTCCGCTAGAGACTCACAGTTAAGTTGGGTACATGAAATTAAACCGAGGACTGGGAACTTTGAGCTCATTTGTGGTACTGGAGAGCCCGTGTGCTGAGTGATAAGGAATGGAGAAAAAAAGAGGGTGCGCCCTGGAGATGCCAGAGGGTGCAGGGAGAATGTGGGCCTAGCTATCTAGTGGAGTTGCACAGTTGGTGTAAGTGCTGACATGTTTGATTATTAGTTAGAATCATTTTCATGCGACTTTGGCAGACACACTCTACTTTATAAACAAATGGCAATACTATCCAGAATTCACACTCCTGACTATGCGACCTGTGAGATTGGAATAGAGAATCACAAGCATGGAAAAGCTAGAGGACCACACGTCACTAAACTCTTTGGAAAATACGAAGTTATTTTCAATGTTTCTCTAGCGGAGAATAATCATGAGTAAGCAGACGCCTGCAGTCAGGGCAGCCTTGAAAGACAAAATTCAAATTTCTAAATCTCTCAACCTAAGTGGCAATTAGAGTCCCACCATCATGCTTTATGTGTTCAGTTTAATACGGTTTTATGGATTAGGACAAAGTAGTCTCCTTGGCTGAACAGTATGGAATTTTCTGTGCGGGCTCATATCTATTCCTCTGAGAAGCATAAGCAGAGTGCTGGGGAAGTTGGAAGAGCGCTTAAATGAGCTTCAGCGGAGTTGTCATTAACAAGGAAAATTGTCTAAATCGCGCACATAAAATGAATGGACTCCACATTGTTTAGTGTTTATCTCCTCAGAACATTCATTTTAGAGGTTTGCTATGACTTTATGGGGAAGAATAAGATTCCTCATTTCTATGGATGTATTGTAATACCAGCATAGGCTCCTGCTCCTTCTTAATTGTCTTCTCGGACGGAATTCAATCCAGGGGGAGTTTCACTTCTCACGCATGCTCAGGTAATGGATGTGTCACCCCCCCCCCCTCTTTAGCATTTTTAGTGATAATCTGAGGGAGGCTTCTATGCACAATTATTATTGGCCCTGAATTTTGTGTTTTATTTTTCATCTTCCTCTCTTTTCAGCCCTCCCCCCTGCTCTCCTCCCCCGCCCCCCGTTTGGAAGATACTGCCTTTTCCCCCCATTGTACTCCAGCTGTGCTTTCTAGAAAAAGGCATTCAGACAGTACACGTATATCTAATTTGAAATGTTTTATTACTGAGCAAGACAAGTGAAAGGGGCCCTGCTGCTGATAATGGAAGCTACTTACTTTCACGATTTTCCCTAGCTAATCTTCCTGTGCTCTGACTTCTCAGCTTGGCCTCCTGCACAGGTGAGCTGTAATGAGCTTGTCAAGCAAAGCATTTGCAAGTCCTGCTTTGATCCTGAGATCATCTTTTGTTGATTCTGTGGCTCTGGCTAGGAAGACGTGGGCTGAAAGAAAAAGAATATTCCTGCCGAAGGTGTTCTGTTAGGGTCTTTATAAGGGAGGGCGTCCATAAACTGTAATCACTCTTCCACACTCTGTAATTGCTTCAATTTCCGTTCTCGCCAGTGTCCTCCATTTCACAGCTCCAAGATGGTCTTGCTCCCTAAAAATTAGTCCTTCTGTGTTTACTGACCTATGAGAACTTCTCTTAGGTCCTGCTTATTCTCATAACCGTAATGGAAACCCAGACTGTTGGAGGTGTATGTTTATGTCAACATAGACCTGTGAACTAAAAATCGTTTACTAATGCTGAATATTCGGTATGCTATGGATCTCCCCCCCCCCCCCCGCCCCAGGCATTTCAGTCCTCTAGTTACAAGAAAGGATTTTTTAGACAGCATCTCTTCAACAGCCCGTTTCTCTTGTGTTCGTTAACTGAATGCCTTGGTTAGGGCAATGTCCTAGGTATTTAATTTGTACTTCATTTGTAACTATAACCAAAGTAGAAACCTCAGGGCCAAAGAGTCAAAGGGAGGTTATGTTTTCTAGGGTTGGGTTGCTCTGTCATGCATCCATAATGCTAGAATTAAATTTAGGGCTGGACAGAAGATGGATCTTACTTTTCTTAAAGGATATCTTTAAGATGACATGGGTGTTTAAGAATAAGTTTTACTGAGGTTCGTTTTTCAGATTTAGCATGGTGGTTGTGGTGGTTTGGATTTGTCATCTTGAAACAAGCCAGGGGCTCCAGGGAAGAGGGGGAACGTCGTTTGAAAATGCCACCATCAGATTGCGCATAGGCAAACATGTGAGGGCATTTTCATGATCAGCGGTTAATGTAGAAGGGGCTCAAGTCCCCTGCGACCAGGGCCGCACTTGGAAAGGTGGTTTTAGAGGGTTAGAAGAAGTAAACTGAACACGAGGCGAGCAAGGTCGGCAGTAGCGCTCCTCTGTGGTTTCGCCATCCCTTTTTTGCCTTGGCCACCCACAGCAATGGACTACTACCTGGAAATGTAAGCTGATCTCTTTCCTCTCCAAGTTGCTTTTGGTCATGGTCTTTGCCACAGCAATAGAAAACTACATAAATACGGTCTCCAGAATACAGGGAATGTATAATACGATGGTGACGTATGCATATGACATCACTCATGAACAAACTTTTTATAAAAGATAATTACTCCCTATGTTTAAAGCGCCTCTGGCTAAACGTTTATGTTAGGAATTGTGATAATTTCTCAGGGAAATAGAAGAGAACAAATGGGTGTCTCCTGTCCACCAAGGATATAACTTTACACATACATAGCATGAATGCAGATATGATACCAAGCACAGATGGAAGGTGTAGAACCCTTAAAAGGCGGCCTATTTTGAAGATTTCAGGTCATTGGTCATACTCTAAGGCAGAATGTGGCACTCTTATTCCATTTGTGTTCTGGAGGCCCCAAAATGAGCTGCTTGCTTGAACGATGCACTCCCCCTCTACGACCTATGGCTTAACACAGGCACAAGGGGATCCAGTGAACATGGACTGAGACCTCTGAGACTGAGCAAAACAGTGTTTCTTTCTAGACTCATATGAATGACTTTGTTATAGTAACAGAGAGCTGATAAATAGGATCTTCAGTCAGAATTTATAAAATATAAAGCAGAGTTAATGTGGGAACTATTAAACCAGGGAAGAGAGGGCGTGAAAAGAAATAAAATATGACCAAGTGTGTAGTTTGAAGATATTTTCTCTAGCCTCAGTAAGAAGGGAGCAGGAAGAATGGATTCAGGGATGTTCTCATACGGTGAGGCTGGTGACTGCTGAGATGATCAGGGAGCTCGGTCAGTGAGGCCAACAGATTGGTGTATTTTTAACTCCTGCATTTTGGTCTCATGCAAATGGATGGTATTGGTAAGTGAACATTGCTATTACTCCACTTTAGATTGGCCTGAAGTTCAAAATGGCTAAACACTGAGCTCCAGGGGACCCTTGAATAAGGCACAATTCAAACTCTACTTTCTGACTTCAAATCCAATCAACGCTGTGCTTCAGAAGTGACGTCAGAAGAGCTGTGCTCAATGCTGTCGGCATAGCTTTTTCCTTAGACAGTGAAGCTATGACACCTTAGCCTTGGGAAGCATTATCGAGAGTTCCTAGGGTTTCCATCCAAGCTCAAATTTGATCATGACCCATGGCGAGAAGAATATTGCACCACAAAATGAACACCAACAATTTTCTTAGAAATACTACTACTGCATTACTTGAGGCATTCTGTTTTCTTCTGTTCCCACTTACACAAAAAGTGCCTTTTCACAACATTGATTTTATAATACAAATTATAAGTTGTTTAAAAAAAAACTGAACTAGTGCTTTTAAACTTTAGAAGAACTAGAAAGTGATTTTTAAAAAATTACTGATTTTTTTCTCTTTTTGTAAGTTGAAAATAAAATTCATACCATATATTCTGATCATCTCCTCCCAGATCCTCCTTCACCCCCTAACCCATCTAACTCCACATCTTGTTCTTTAGAAAGCAAACAGGCAAATGAGAAAATAAACCAGAATAAAAGAAAAACCTGTTGAAATAAGGAGCGGCGACAGGGCTGCGTCCCCAACACCCCGGCCGCTTGGCTAGCTCATGCCCGAAATAACAACACACAAACTGTATTCATTTAAAGAACTGCTTGGCCCATACTCTAGCCCTTATAGGCTAATTCTCGCACCTGGACTAGCCCATTTCTAATGATGTTTGTAAGCACCCCAAGGTGCGCTTACCGGAAAGATTCTAGCCTAAGTCCATCGTGGGTTGCAGCTGCCTGGGAGAGCTGAGCATGGCGTCTCTGCTCCAGCAGAGCTGTCGGGTCTCTCCGGAAGCAGAGCAGAGTCTGACCTCACTTCCTCTTCCGCCCAGAATTCTATTCTGTTTACTCCTCCCATCTATGTTCCAGCCATGAGGCCAAGCAGCTGGTTTATTATAACTTAACCAATGAAATCAACAGATTGATATATGACACTCCCACATCAAAAACCAACAAAACAGACATGAGAAATACACACAACCCATAAAAATACAAAATAAGAAATTACAATATATAATCAGTATAGACCAGAAAGGTTAAAAAATGCCCAAACAAAGCATTTTGAGACACCAAAATTTCCATCCCAAAATACCAGTTTGTTTTGTGTTGGCCACTGATGTCTGGGCATTGGGCCTGCCCTTCAGAACAGTATATATCCAGTGAGGCTCCATTAGAGAATACTAATTTTTCCTTTGTGAACACTTGACATTTGGAAATAGCTCCTGGGCTAGGGATGGAGGTTCATGTCCAGTTCTTCTTGCAGAGTTGTGACTCCCCTGCCTTGGCCCTGTGCTGGCCCTGTGCATGCTGCCACAGTCTGAGTTCATCTGTGCATCAATCAGTCCTGTTGGGTCCAGAAGACACAGCTTCCTTGGTGTCCTCCATCTTCTCTGGCCTCTTACGATCTTTTCTGCCTCCTCTTCTGAATAGTTGTCTGAGCTGTGACAGGAGGGGTTTGATGATGACATCCCATTTAAGACTGGGTGTTCCATGGTCTCTCACTCTCTGCACATTGTCCATTTGTGGGTCTGTTAGTCCTCACATCCTGTAGGAGGAAGCTTCTCTGATGATGGCTGAGCAAGACTATGATCTGCGTATAGAAGAATGTGGTCAGGAATCATGTTATTTCTATGTTATGTCAGGAGTCATGTTGTTGCTATGTTCCTTCAGCAGAACAGTTGATATTTGTTTTTCCCCTAGGTCTCAGGTTCAAATCCACCCGAGCAGTGCCAGGCATGGATTCTATCTCACTGAGTAGACCTTAAATCCAAGCAAAGAGATTGGTTACTCCCACGACTTTTGTGCCAGTATTGCGCCAGTGTATCAGGCAATCAAGTCACCATTATAGATCGAAGGGGTTGTAGCTGGGTTGATATTTCTCTTCTGGGGGCAAAGTACTTTCTGGTACCAAGAACACTAGTCAATAGGGATGAAGGCTCTAATTAGGCACCAATATGACTTGTCCCTGTTCAATGAGATAAGCAAGCATTGTCTTCTGCAACAGGGACTTAGTTTGTGGGAGAGCACCAAATAGCCTTGATAATCACCTGAGTTGTTTCGAAGTTTCCATGAACCTCCTTGGCCAACAACTCAGATACAACTCATTTCTGGAGGTCTCACTTGGTGGCAATATGTCTTGTTAGGGCTTTATCTCCATTATTTGGTGATTCTATTTGTTTTTACACCCATCCCCATACATATTTCGTGTGTGTGAAGAAGCTTCTTCTGTAGAAAGTTTTCACCTGATGTCTCAAATGGCTCTTGGTGTTATCTGTACCTCCCCCCTGTATTCTCTTCATTATTCCCCTCTTCCCTCCCCCCCTCCATTCAACACTTCCATCCCAGTGCACCTCCTCCCCGTACCATCTGTACCTGTGGATTCTGTTTTTCCTCGCTTGGGAGATCCTTCACTCATCCCTAGTCCCTTCCCTCTATGCCTAGCCTCTGGCTATACAGATTGTAGAATGCCTATCAAAGTTTAAAAGCTAGTGTTCACATCGGAAAAGTGATTTTCTAAGACTTAGTGATCCATAGGCAAGTGAGTTCCTAGTTCTAAATCACTGTATTAAGACTTGGCTTTTCAGTTCCATATATAAAATTGCCTGGTAGGTTTGTAAATTTTGTC
Source organism: Alexandromys fortis (assembly GCF_014885135.2). Taxonomy (NCBI): domain Eukaryota; kingdom Metazoa; phylum Chordata; class Mammalia; order Rodentia; family Cricetidae; genus Alexandromys; species Alexandromys fortis. Next base: position 12,185,815 of record NW_026067899.1, read on the forward strand.
CTTTACAAACAGAGACAGACAAAGAGTCCAGCTGTTGATTTTCTGCTTATTGAAATTTAGTTTGTTTCTCTTTATAAAAGCCTTGTTTTATACTAAGGTAAGGCCATCCAGGTTACAATTAAGTCAAGCACTGCATTTTGTTTGGGAAGTAATGGATATAGAGCAGTCCCGATAAAGAGCGTACAATCTCAGTCTGAAAAAGACTAATAAAAGCCCCGGAAAATGGAAAGCACTTATCAAAGAGGGGTGATAAAAATGCACTTATGAAGTTACCCAAGAACCCAAAGGATAATTGTGAAGCAAAGAGTAAAAGGCAAGTGGAGAATAGAAAGCCTTAATAACATCCGCACAATCACAGGGGCTATTTTCTTGAGTGACGTTGGATGGGGCACATAAGATAGAAAAGCCTAGGTCTCTAAGTCCTGAAAAACGGTGGAACATTTGGGAAAAATTTAAATGGAGCTCTCAAACTGTTAAAAGGTTTAATAAAATGAAAATTCGAAATCTATTCAGCCGAACTGAATTTGGAAACTTCCAGGACTATGGAGGGAGAAGAGAAAGGATTTCCTTGTTTTTACACATGGACCCTAACCTTTGAAAAAATATGAAATGGCTGTTGGAAGTCCTGACAAAGTTTCTGGGTATTCTTTCAATCAGGCAAGCACTGGTGAACTCCAGGAAGCATAGACATAGACAGGGCTTGGAAAACCCTAGGGTCCCGTCACAGTAGAGCATCAGAAAACGGAAGCATGAGATATGGAACATTCTCCTCCTGTAGCCAATCCTGGGGCAGATACATGCATGTCATCATCTGAGCAGATCAAGAACATGGTCAAAAGGGCAACACTCTAAGTTTACTGAACACTTTGCCAACTCCCCCCATGCCATGTTAAATTCTGGGCAACTTAACACAAATTTACACCAGCTCTTTAGAAATTGGGAGCCCATTCGAAGATTTGATCTATGTTGTATAGAAGGGTGACAAGATGCCAAGGACATAGAAGAATCATCTGGTCTAGAGATGTTGACTTAGAGCCTTCCAGGAGAGAATGAGTCCAAACTTTGACTTAAGTAGGGCAAGGAAGTAGGCAGATGAAGGGTGAAGGGCAGGCTTGAGAATTTTAGGATTACATCATAGAACGCCCTAAAAAACATAGTAGAGGCCAAGCATAATATAAGCCCTGGTCAATGTAGTTTTTAATGTTATATTATTGTCAGTTATGTCCTGGTCAGACAGGACATTTTTTATTTCTCCCTGAAAATAACTACAGCTTTCTTATGCTTCCATAAGTGGGGCTGATGTAACGTTAATGCTTAATTATCTGTATTGTTTAAAAGGCCTATAAAATACTGATGTTCCTCATTGCTATTCATTGTGCTTGCAAATTAAAATGCAAAGTCTGTTCATATGTTGTGAACTTTCTATATAAGTGAACGGAGAAATAGAATCAGAAGAGCAGAAACTGTTGAAGTCTTTCCTTTAATATAGGAGAACTCTGAGAAGCATTTGTTCAGAATAGGAATATTGCTGGTTAGTTGCAGAGACAAACGTCTGTGTTCAGTGTTTTCTTTATCCAGCGTTGACAGAGAGGATGTGTTTTTTGAAGCCCACAGCTTTGATGTAAAAAGGTGTTAACACTGTTACCTTGACGCTAATTCCAGTGATTGCCTTTGAAGTACTCAGGGCTTGATTCTTTTAAAATTTGTCATTGCATTTTCCCTCTGAGAATGTGTGTACATATTAGCTTCACTTTAACCATCCCTTTTACTTTATGGCAAGAGCAAGGAGTACACGCTAAGCATGCTAGTTAAGTCCTAAAGTTATCTGTAGCAGATGAACACACTCTTGGTGCTCTTTGTCCTCTCTTAGGCTAATGCCTCATTCAGAGATGGCACACACGGCAGGAATATTAAAACATTAACTACAGACCTGGAAAAATGTCCTATGGTTAATAAAGCAAATAGTACTTTTCTTAAAACGCGCACCTGGCTACCAGGAGGCAGTGCTCTTTCATGGTTATTACTGCCACACAGTTATGCTTGCATGCTCTGTTTAGAGCCATGTAATTAGCAGAGCCTTTAAAGTCAAGTTGCCAGAATGTTCTTCCGAGCTTTTCTTCCTCTCACGCAGCATCATTCAGAAGGCTTCTGTGCTCTTAGCCTATTGTGCGGCTATTGATTCCCCTGCCCACCTGCCAGCTTTCTTATTATTAGCCCGCTCAGAAAAATCTAGCAACGGGTTGTCTTTCTCTCCACGTTCAAATCTCTTTCTGAGGATCCACTGGGTAAGATCCCTGCCCCCCACCACAAAGGTACCCCTTTCCCACTGCTCTCTCCCATTGTGTGATTTGACAAGCCCCGTTTGACGGAACCCATTGTTAGGGAGCCAGATTCTCATTGTCAAGATCACACACAAGTTTGGCTTCTATAATCATGTCTTTGGGTACAATTATAATCACCAACAATGTCATGAATTACTGGCTTCGGGTAACCACCAGAGGCCCCTGACTGTTGCAGCGATTCCAATGGAGGGGAAGCAGCTTGGGTTCTGAAGGCTCATGTCTTACTCTGGGTTCCCTGGCCCCGTTGTTTCTTCTTTTCTCTTGCTTATGTGTTACATGACATATAATTTGTGATTATTGAACTTGCCTGTAAGTTTCACAATTTCGTGGTACAGTCTATCTGAAGCCTTCAAAAAAAAATCCTTTATTTTCTTTCTCAAGAATGGGAGAGGGATTCTTTGTACTTAAAATGCCTGAAAATGGCAACTTAGGCAAATTGTTGGGCAAACTGTATAGTTTGATTAATTACATAGAAGATTATCATTAGGTACCTATCATGCACAAATGCTCTGCCTGACAGTATACGGAGGAGGCAAATTATGAAATATGTTCTAAGTGGAAACAGCCGATCAGCACATTAGTGAGTAGTGATGGCGTGGTGTATGAAATAAGACAGCGGTGCATGTGCTGGAGAGGGTTTGAAAGCTGTGAGCCATGCTTTGGGCCCCAGATGAGTGATAAACCATCTTGTGAAACAGAGGAAATCAAGGACATTCCAAGTAGGGAGTGTTTGTATCTTTCATTCCTTGAACTTAAAGATAATGAGTTGGGGGCTTTAGAGATGGCTCAGTGGTTAAGAGCAATGGCTGCTGCTCTTAAGGACCTGTGTTCAAGTCCCAGGACTTACATGGCTTCTTATAATTGTCTGTAGCTCCAGCTTCAGGAGATCTAATACTCCATTCTGGCTGCTGTAGGTACCAGGCATGTGCATGGTACACAGACATACAGGCAAAACACTCATACAGATTAAATAATTCTTGAAATTATTTGAAGAATTGGTGTTAACATACCATTGACAAGAGTACCTGTAAGGATGGCTGTTAAAGGCAGAGCCAAGGAAGAAGCTCGCTTAGGGAGTACATACAAGCAAGAGTAATGTGGAGTTGAGAGAGAGAGGAAGTCAACTTAATTGACATTACCCTCGTGAACCTTCCAGTCTTATTAAACACACTTAGCCAAATGAGTTAGACAATTACAACCAATCTCAATGGTTCTGAAATTGATTTCTCATAAAGGAAATCTCATCTAAGGATTAGTAAATACATATATAAATCATCAAACTATATATACATAAATATAAAGTCATCGTGTTATACACATAACAGATTGTGAAATACAAAGAAACATTATTGGGTTTACACAGTGAAAATAACCCATACTCCAGAGAGACTTGTGGTCCCACTGACAGAAGCAGGTGTTTGAGAGACATGTACCCTGGGGCTTGGTATGAAGCTTTGACAGCACCACAGGTCCCAAGTTTAATTTTGGAAGTCTGGATGCTAGAAGCACTAGCAAATAGGAGCTTTAAGAATTTAGAGCTGGACTGCAGGCAGAAAAAAGCTGCTAATGTAGATTTTGCAGTCAGTCTCCCCAAGGCAAGACTTCACAGAACAGGATTAAATCATAGAGTAAGACTGAAGGAGAAAGAGGGTATGGGGTTGAACCGGCAAGGGGCAAGGAGAGAGAACTACGCAGTGTTGAAGGTGGGGGAGGAGCTATGCCATGACATGCAAAGGGAAAGAATCCTTTCTTTGCAGGATTGCCAACAGGTGGAGAGGCCAGACTCCTTTGAGTGTTCAGGGAGACTGTTGGCAACAGTTGTCAGGACATTTGATTTGGACTGTAGAAGTTGCAGATAAAAGATAAAGGCAAGGTTCATAGCAGGATCCGGGCATAGACAATATATTTTAGGTCTATATAACTAAGCCTCGCTGGTTAGTGGTTGATGGGGTAGAGACTGTAGCTGCAAGCCAGGAGGTGTTTTTATTTTCATAGACATGGCAAAACATACTCTTAGAAAACTAAAATTTAATATAAAATATTTAAAGAGCCAAATGATTTAGAGGCACTTTACTCGTATTTGGGTGACATTTTTCCATTTTTAATTGTGTGTTATTAATGAATGATGCTTGAATCACTTACTAAAGATAGTACATTAATTTTGCAAGTAAGAAGTTTTGCACACTTGTGTGTTTTTCTTCACTATGTTGTCAGGCAGATGTGTAGAAGGGGCCAGAAAAAGTTGATAATTTCTTTAGTCTCACTTGTTTATAAAACATTAAAAAATATACCCAGCTTAGGATATATTAATTTAGATATAGAAAGGTTAGAATAACTTAATATTTCAAAATAAGGTTGAGAGGCTCTATTATCATGTGGGCAAAACTCCTTCCACAAGTTTCTCTCTGCGTAGATACAACTTTATGCTGATGAGATCATACTATAAATATGGTTTTACATTGTGTCTTGCATCTAAAATATAGACATCAACAAATACAGAAATTTAGCATCTTTTCTCAACCATAGGTATTTATGAATTTACCAAAATTGATTTAAGCCAACCTCTATTGCTGGGCCTTGGGCCTTTAGACTTTTCTCAAATTGTTTTAAACTACACTGCAGAGAGCATTGCTGCGGTACATTTCTGTGCACTTGTCTAGTTGATGGTTGTTTGTTTGATTTCTGTTGCTGGGATAAAATACCATGATCAAAAGCACAGGGAGGAAAGTGTTTATTTCAGTTTACAGCTTTTAGCTTATAGTTCACCCTGAAGGGAAGTCAGGTCAGAACCTCAAAGCAGGAATGTAGAGGCAGGAACTGAAGCAGAGGCCGTAGAGGCACGCTGTTTTATTACTGTGCTTTCTATAGCTTTGCTCAGCCAGCTTTCTTAGAGAACCCATGACCACCTGCTGCTCAGGGGTGGTGCTAATAGTGAGCTGGCCCCTCCCACATATGTCCCACGGGTTTAGGCATTGTTTCAATTATGGTTCCCTCTGCCCAGCTGACTCCAGTTTGTGTCAATTGATCAAACAGCAACAACAACAACAACAAAAAAAAAACCAAAAAAAACTAACCAGCACAATGGTTTTCCTGGAGGCAGGGATATGAATAAAAGGCTATATGTACTTTATATTGCGATATATTTACATATTGGTAAAAGCTGTGTACTTGTCTACCAATAGCACATACCCATACCCCATGAAGTTTCTTCTATGTTTTCATTTTGATTAATGCTCACTTTCCATACTTATGAAATAATGAGACTGAAATCTCTGTCAACACTTCTTAAACCTTTTAAGGTCCTAGGACCAATCCCAGAGTTTGGGTCGTGGTTGTATATGTGTTGGTGAATGTATGCATGTGTGTATGTGGATGTATGTCCATATGTGTAGAGGCCTGTGATAGATATCGAGTATCCCTCCTTGATTGCTCTACCTTACTTTTTAAATTACATTTTCATGACTACACGTCAGGAAGTCTAAAGATTAGATTGTAAGAAAAACTGAAGCCATGTTTTGAAGACCTTACAAAACTGATGAACGACCTGTAACAAAGACGAGTCTGATGCAGCCAGCAGTCTGGTTCTTGAACGATCTGACTCGTGTTCAGCTACTTGTGCGAGTAGGTCAGGACCCTGTCATGAGACAGGTGCAGGGAAAAACCCAGTCACGATATTTTCTCTGGCAACAACTGAAATGCGGTGATCAGGGGACAGAAGTGTTCCAAACAGGTGACGTCAGTCAACAGACAAACCCCAGAGATGGGGCATATCACTGTGTGAAAAGGGGGCTCACATCTGTGGGAGGGAGAGTGGGCTGGGTGAATACATGGATAAATACCGTGAGGCGGCGAGCAGCAGCCAGCATAGCTGAAGACACTCCTATTTCTGAGTGACCAGACAAAAAAGGATAGAACAGATGGTTTTTCCTTGATCGTTGTTTGGAACAGTCTCTTTTCCAAATCATATATAGTCTATAGTTTAAAGATAGCAATTAAAGCTTTAATTTTAAAAATTTGCATTTTTATTTTTTGTGTGTGTTTGTGCGAATGGGTACACTTGTGCCGCAGCATTTATATGGAGGACAGAGGGAAACGTGTAGAAATGGAACAGACTTTCTGACCCATGTGGGGACTGAACTCAGTTCATCAAGCTTGGCAGAACATGTCTTCATCTGCTGAGTTGTCTTGATAGCTCCGTTTACCGTGTGTGGTGTGTGTGGTGTGTGTGGTGTGTGTGGTGTGTGTGGTGTGTGTGGTGTGTGTGGTGTGTGTGTGTGTAATTCTAACTGCACTTCCCCCTCTCTCCTCTCCTGCCAGTCCGGCCCCCTACAACCCTTCAATGTCTCCCACCCCTAAAACGGCTTCTCCTCTTTCTGTTCAGGAAAGTGTAGGCCCCGCATGGATAAACAAAACATGGCATATCAAGTTATAGTAAGACTAAGCACCTCCCCATGTATTAAGGCTGAGCAAGGCAACCCAGTGTGAGGAATAGGGTTCCTAAAGCCAGCAAAAGATTCAGAGACAGCCCCTGCTCCCACTGTTAGGAGTCCCACAAGAAGATCAAGCTACACAACTGTCACACCTATGCAGCAGGGCCTACGTCAGTCCCTTGCAGGCACCCTCCTGGTTTTTGATTCAATCACTGTGAGCCTCTCTGAGCCTGTGCTAGTTATTTCTGTGCGTTTTCTTGTGATGTACTGACTCCTCTGGCTCCTACAATCCTTCCTCCCCATCTTCCACAGGATTCCCCGAACTCCATCCTAATGTTTGGCTGTGGATCTCTGCATCTGTTTCCAACAGTTGCTGGATGAAGCCTCTCTGATGACAATTGGGCTAGGACCCAATCTGAGTGTAGCAGAAAATCGTTAGGCATCATTGCAGTGACCTCTCTCATTTTTTCTCCAGACATGTTTGGTTTTTTTTTCTAGATCTCTGGGTAGTCCAGCCTGTGGGTCCCGGTGCTCCAGGTGGTTGTCAGGAGCGGGCCTACTCTCCTGGCCTAACAATTTTATGGAAGTCATGGATTCTTTGCAGGAAAATCATAAATTTTATGACTTCCCGAGTTCAACTAAAGAGTGAATGAGGTATTTTAAGCTTGCCATTTTCTATACTAACTTGTACACTTATATCCACAAACACACATAAAATTTGTATTTACCTTTGGCAAAACCTGAGTCCTCTCCTCTACACAGAAGCTTGTCCCATGTGTAATCATGTGATAGCACATAGTTATTGAAAGGAAGGGTCTATGTGTTCCAGGTTTCGCAATGGCGAGCCCACCAGGAAGAGCTAGCGAGACTGGAAATGGAAATTTCCATCAGAAGAAGAGAAAGGGAGGAGGAGAAAGAAAAACTTTGGAAAGAGAAGGAGTTGCTGCAGAGGGAGGAGACGAAGACAAAGGTAAAGCCCTCCTGTTTGCCTGAATGTGTGAACGGGTCTGCCGTCGCTTGAGCTTTGATATTCTCCCCTGGGCTGTTCTGAGAACATCTTGAGAATCAAAGTCTTGCTTTATTGTACATGAGTGTCAGATTTGTGACATGTTGCCGTGCACAAACACAGGTATCTGTGACTAAGTTCATTCTCTATGGCGGGGGTAGTGGGGGTGAAGAGGCAAAATTTGTGGCTATTAAGTCTTGCACTAAGAAGGAATGTGGTAAAGCTTTTGATGCACTGGGAGAGCATTTTGGTTTATGGTGATGTGGCAAATGACACTTTGAAATGTACTTGCTGGCAGAATACAATGTACCTGGGCCGTGCACAATTCATGGAATGCCCAAGGGCTCTTACAGTCTTCCCTTCTTGATTTACTATTTTAGTTTTCAGCTATGCAAAATTGCCATTCTTTTTTGGAGCAATACTTATTTCTAAATCTTAAAAATACCAAAATCCTGTCCACAGCCCTAAAGGGTTCTATCTTCTGTAGACCAGCAGAAGTGCTGGAAAGGCTGGTTTCATTATCTTGTTATTTAGACGTTTTGTCTTTTGCTACAATAAAAAGTTCAGAATTCCAGTACAGATGCTCTAGTTGAAAATGCTATCAGTTATCAAGCAACATTTTATGGAGCTTCTGAACTATGTATCTTTCTTTGTGGGGTAACAAACCAACTTTTTACTATCATGAAAGTACAATGTCTGAAGTATATGTGCCAAGTGTTGTCTCCTTTTGCTTTTATAGCATTTCGTTTCTCCAAGTGCGACCACAGAAAACGCTACATATAAGCATTAGTTACATTATCATGTAAAGAGCCTTAAACACAGTTCTATTTCCTGAATGCTTACAAAGTCAAAGACAAATGAAATGAGTCAATTATTGATAATGGGAGGGAGCACATTTAATTGCGGAAAGCAGATTCAAGTTGGGTAGTTGGCATGGATGCTACCATAGCAGGGCATTGCTCACTGTCTTCTTCGCTGTCAATGCATTAGATTTGTAGAAGGGAAAGGACTGTTTAAGAAAGACTGAGTTTTCAGAAAAAGATGACACGACTTCAGGAACACCAAAGCAAAAGTGAGCAAACAAATACAGAAAGAGTAATGGATGGAATGATTGACAATTGGTCAAACTGATGGCAGGACTAGTAAAGCCTAAAGCAAGAAGGCACCATGGAGATGAACTTCAGAATAAATGTGAAAAGCACCTCATTAGTGTTTTAATATTTCCATGGTTGCCTCCAAGACTAAATCTTATGTTTACTGGGAAGTTCTCTTTCATAGATTTGTACTTATTCTATATTTGTTTATTAATCTATAGCTGGGCTTATAATTAGTTCACATCTCTTCCACATTTTAGAACGGTAGCTTTAACCTAGGAGCATTAAGGAAGGAGATGCTGAAAAGATGCCAAGATGTCCACACGCCTAGTGCATTTGGGGCTCCAGCTGCATTCCACTAAGCTGCCTGCAGGGTTTTACTCCATTGCCTTGCATGATGAGGGGCATGTAAGAAATGCAAGACCAAGTATCTTGTGTGTGCAGACTTGTGGTCACCTTGTGTTTCTGATGTTCTGAGATTTGATTGCAACTCTTAGAGATTGTATAGGACCAAGGTATCTGGTTTCTTTTATTTTCCTCATAGTGTTTTTCCATTTAAGGAATGTTTTTTAAATATAAAGATTAATATCTTTGTACCCATCACATAGCAGTAAGAATTTTAATATGCTTTACATTGTTCCACATTTTCAAAAAAAAGCAAGTGGAGCGTTACAAAGTTGAAATCATTGCCTGAGGCCTTAGTCAGCATCTTCCTCACTTGTTTCTGTCATCCCAGAACAATATATAGCTGCTGAAGCATTTCACAAGTAGGCTATGATTTAATTTTTTCCACCAGCACTATCGTACCACACCATTCTGCAACACTTCTTCCCATCCCGGGCTTGTGTTTTAAAGCAGCCCTGTATTGTATTAACAGTATAGAGTAGAACTGGTTTAAGTTGGTGTTTAATATCCCGTCGTAGTCATGGCTGCCAATTCCTCCATTTTCCTTAGTAGAGAACAGTTCATCCTGCAAAGGTTTGCTGTCTTGCCTGGTATGCAGCTATAGCCGCCACGCAGACAGCTGGGGTCTAACCAGAGCTTTCTCTAGGTGCTTCTAGGTGGGAAATGATTGTTTTAGGATCAACATATATTTTATGATTTCTAACTTTGTATGGTTATTAGTTTTTTGAATTCTGCCAATTTGATAAATGTGAAATGTACCTCGTTAGTGTTTTAATTTGTATTTTCATGGTTGCTTCCAAGACTAAATATCTTATGTTTACTGGGCAGTTTTCTTTCATAGATTTATTTGTACTTATTTTTCTGTTTATTAGTCTATAGCTAGGGATTTATAATTACAGGATGGTACAATCTTAACCAGCTATTAAACTTGCAGGTACTTTGTTCATCTGGTCATTTGCCTTTTTAAGTAATATTGGCCTGAAGTGTCTACAGTTTCACAGACATTTTAATGATTAAAGAATGAAGGTGTTTGCATTTCCTTTATGAACTGTGCATTCCTTTCTGAATGTAGACCTGGTAATGACACCACTTCTGAAGACAGCTCTTGTTTTTGCGTCTGCTGAGGGTCATATACATTTTACTAGCTCAGAATCAGCTTCTGTGTTACTTCTGGACCTGGACCACCATGCTGTGAGCCAATGTGAATGTCAGAATTCTCGTGCATGACACTAGCTTAGCTTTCTGCAGTGACCCTGTTGATCCTCTGGGGCCTGGCATAAGGGAGTCCTTGAGCCACTTCCCAGAGAGCGATCATCGCGTGAGATTCCTGCTCTGTGTCTGACCAAGTCCTGTGCTATTCTCTGTTGCTCTCTGCTCCAGCTCCTAGGAAGGTGAAAGGTCAGTTGGAAGCTACTCAGACCCTTCTTAGGGTCTGGTCGGTCTTCCTCTGACTTTAGCTGCATCTCCTTGGTCTGACTTATGAGTCGACCCTGGGACAGTGTGTGTGTGTGCGCGCGCATGATTTTCTCA
>NW_026067899.1:12196935-12242717 GCF_014885135.2 Alexandromys fortis
GACACTCTTTCCTCATAAAAAGGCAGCAGAGGAGACAGAAGCTCTGCCATGCCTAAGACCTCACTGGAGGATGGCTTGACAAGATACCCTTTTTCCTAGCATTTCTTCCCTGTGATTTATCTTTCAGGGCTCCTTTGCTGAGATAGTGTTTTAGATTGTGTCTAGAGCTAAAGTTTACTCTACAGGTAGCCCAGCACCCTGGATTATGTTTTCTCCATGGTTTAAAACTCCAATTGGATAGACTATTTCTACTTTTCGTGGTTTCATTTCAAGATTCAAGGAAGATACCAATTAACCACAATCAGCTAAGTTATCTGATAGGTAATTTTCACAGTTCTATGAATGAGCATAGGACAATTGTAAGAAACAAAATTGTTGTGCTAGATGGGGCCTTAGCTGACTGATCTGTAATATTGGGCTCTCCATCGCCCTTTCACCGTATGTAACTCTTAGGATGGTGCTAAAACACCATAGAAATTGCTCTGTATTATAGGATTTTAGGAGGTTCATTGTTATGGGATGTCAACTGTAGGGTTCCATGATTCCAAGGCAAGAGTAGTTTCAGCTTTTCTCCCAGGATGAAATTGTAATCAAGGCTCATAATAGAGACTTAATGTTAATCCCAAAGATGGGAGAAGAGCGACCACTGACCTAAATCATCATGGCCAAATTAAAGGAAGTAGTTAATTAAAGCAAGCTTTTTCATCCATGCACACAGGCTGCCTCCACCTACTGTGGGGGTTTGAGTGGTCAGCATTGGATACAAGGAAGTCAAGATTTTTATAGCTCAGGGGGGTACGGGGTTTCCACATGGGGGATTGGATGGGCAAAATACTCGGGGTTACAGGAGCAGATCATAAGCATAACACGGTAGTCCTAACACAGGGTCCGGAATCAAGGACACGGTTGCAAGGTGGGCATGACAAGGTAGCCATAACAGCAGGCATCACAGGAAGGTCTTCATACAACCTTATGAAACAAAGGTAGGATTACAAGATGCTTACTAACATTTTTTATGCAAAGACATGATTGCCATTCCTGAAACAGACAGTACAAAATAATTTGTAGTTTAGGTTACAAGATGGGCACAGCCTAATCCTTGAGAAACAGTTTTAATCATAAGCAGAAATGAACCTAGTTCATATTTAATATAAGATGACTTTTAAGCCTAAGATGGAGGAAGGCTGGTTCTCTTCAATATGACTTCCCTGGTGTAGTGTTTTGCAGTTCTCTGAAAACTTTTAGCCAACTCTTAACAAAGCACTGCAAACATTACTAGAGAAATCAGGATGCCACCAGTGGGTATACAGCCTTTAGTTTTACCTCAAACATTTTAGGAAGGAAGCTACCATTTTGTGAATTCTCAAGTCCATGTGGCATCTATTCAGGAAATGCCCAAAGTCACAGCTTCAGTGGGACGCTGGCTCTCAAATGTTCTGTCTCATACCCAGATTGCATGCCCCCTGCAGATAGCTGTGGGGAGGAGACAGTGTAAAACCAAAGGGCACAGGCTATCAAGCAATGGCAGTGAAAAGGGAGTGCAGGTTAAATGGCCTGAGATGCTCAGAAGATTCCAGAAGTTGCGTTCTCCCGAGAGAATTTATAGTTCATGCCAAAGCTGGTCCTCCCAGTGTGGGAACTTGTGGATCCATATGAAATAAAAAATTTTATAAAAACTTTGAAGTTTCCTTTGAGGTACTAATATAACTTGATGATGTTCTATCAAGTTTTTAGATACTGACCTAAAAAAGCTGGGGGTGGAGAAGGAAAGGTGGACACAGAATGTTGATAAAACTTAAGATCTATAGATGTAAACCCAACTTCTTTTGAACCATTAAGGATTGAGAGGAGCCAGCAAGTATATCTGACCAAGCTGACTTTGAAAGATGTCCCCTGAGATTCTCTCCCTAAACTGCTATATGCGTCCTTCCTCACCAGAAGTGGAAATAACAGTTTCTGCCCATGCTTAGCTTAGATCAGACACCAGATGACTGTAAAGCAGCGACATTATCAGAATGACCCAATCACAGGAGCCCTTTAGAGAAGGGGCCTGGCTGCTTGCCCAGGATGGCTAGAGAGTTGAAGGACAAGGGCACAACCTGCCATTGATGGCCCAAAGACTACGGGAGTCATCAGGCAGAGAGCATGGGTAGCCTTGCAGAACTAACCCAGTGAAGCAATGCAAAGCTCTAAGTCACAGTTCTGTGACCATAAGGAACATAATTCTGTCAAAATCAAGAATGAGATTGGAAGCAAAGTTTTCTCCAGATAATAATTCAGTTTTGCCCAAACCTTGGATTTCAGAATTATAACTTCAAAAGCAGGGAGCCCAGCTACACTGTGCAGAACTTCTGAATTATAGAATTCTGAGCGAATAAAAATCTTGTTTTATACTGCCAAATCTGTGGTAATTTTTATACAGTAATTAAAGAGACAAAACCCTAAAGTGGGTGCTAGAATCTAGAACACCAAACATGGAGAAGGAATTTGGAACTCAAAGTGAGGAAAAGCCAGAAGAATTTCGAGGCTATCATTTGGAGGTTGATTAATATAAAAAAAGACTAGATTACCTTCAACAATTAGTATAAATAGCAGATGTTAAAGATGTGGCTAATGAGGACCCTAGCAAATGTGATCAGTATTGGAAACAGGAGAAAGGCCGGTTACCATCAGGAGGTGCTAGAGTTTGGGGACACTGTGGAGTACAGAGAAGGAATTCCTGAGTAATGAGCTTCATAGAGCTGAGAATTTCCCAAGACACTGAAGGTGATGGCCTGGATTCTTTTTGAGGCTTATAGCTAAATGGAGGAGATAGATTTTGAAGAGCTGTTTAACAAAAAGGCAGCAGACTTGATGGGCTAGGAAAATTCTCAACCAGTTAAGAGACTCCTCTTGATGGACAATGTAGATAGTGGACTAGATCTACGATTATATACTCCTTTACTGAAGCCTTCAAGAAACAAAAGATCTTTATTTTAGAAGTCCTACCCTTGGATCTTTTGAAACTAGAAAGACTTGGGAAGCGGGGTGATGTTTCTTAGTCACCTCCAAAGACCAAAGCAATGAGAAGATTATCTAAGAAGACTGTGTGTGGCTTTTGTCTAATACATGAGAATCCTATGAAACACATAGGGTTTCAGTGTCTGGCATCCAGCAGCATGGAAGGAGGCTACTGTGTGCCCAGAATTCTACCAGGAAGAAGCAGAATGACAATGTCCCAGCTGTCACCCTGTGCTACCATTCATAAGGGGTGGGGAATCCTGAGCACGGAGGGCTGAATTAGTGTAAGTACTGGAGGCTAAGGTTGGCACCTACAGGCAACACGGCGTTCCAGATACGTCCTTTCTGGCTCAGACTTCCATCCAGGCTCACGAGGAGCTAAGATTCCTTATATCTTCCCTGTATGAGGGCAGGCTTGAAAGGGGACTGCAGATAGGGAAGGAGAAGGTGCTTCCTGAAGACAAGTGGCATTTGGAGACTAAGCTGTAACCCACATCTCATTTGGCCTTGAACCCTTGTGCAGGGTGGGGAATGGGTTTCAGCTACCTGAGGGCTAAAAGATGAGCATTCCCTACCAAGACTATTAGTTTGCTATCCCAAGGCAGGCCCCATGGCTCTGAAAGAATTTAAGGAGGCAGAGTAGTCCAAAGACGCCTTTGTTTTCATCATGTATTTGGCTATAACTATGGCACACTGGCAATCTCATTGACAAAGGAACCCAAAAGGATGCAGATTCAAAGATACTGAAGTGGATCTAAAGAGATTCCATTCCAAAGAAAGCTAGAGATGAGCCACTGTGGAAAGAGAAAGCAAAGAACTGCAAACTGGGTAGCAAATGTGAAAGGTTCCAGACTCAATGAGCCCATTACAAGTGGGGCATGGCTCCAAGCACATTGAATGCATAGGTTTTTTTTTTCCCCCTCACTCAGATCAAAGTTCAGGTATCACTTGCTAATTGTGTGACCACGGGGAAAATTGTCTTTATCTCCCAAGTTTCAGCGTTTGTATCTAACTTGCATAATATTGGAAAAATTGAGACAAAACATGGAAAACAGCTAGGACATGACTGGAACCCATAAAGCTCTATGAATATGGTTATTATTGATATTAATATTGTTGTAGCAGACTGGTAAGAACCAAAGGTAGCTAGAAACATACCATCGAATCGAACCGGACATTTCAAATAGCAATCACAGCTAATCATAACTAGAGGAAATAGTATTAAGCCAGATTCAAAAACCAGAGAGTCATGGGGCACAGCAAATTTTTATTTTTTCCTGGTTGTTCTTAGCTGGCGAAAGTAAGGTCCCCTCAAAGAGCAGTACTTGATCAGCACTGGTGGCTGCATAACTGGCTTTTAGTGCCAGCAAAGATGAAACTTTCTAATCAGAACAGAGCTTGCAGCTCACTGCAGTGATTCACCCTCAACTCTGCAGGGCCATTGATTCACTAGCGCATCCCCTGGGTCTAGGTGGCAATAAACTGCAGAATACAGACTCATTAGCACACAGTTCAAAAAGATAAAATGTACACCGTTTCTCATAAGCTTTATGACTTGCTGACTTTATTGTAAATTACACGCATATGCCTTCTGCTGTGGGTTCTGCTTTGAAATCAAGGTCTCCTTTAAGGAAGCAGTGTGCCTCCAAAGTAGTGCGCACCTTTACTTTTTCTTTCAGCATGGACTCTGCTGCCATCCCACAGGTAGTAATGTGTTGGGCTGTGTTTGCTTTCTCTCCACCCAGTCGCTTAATATACAGGGTATTGATATGGGCTCCTAGAGTAAGGTGTATCAGGCAGTATGAGGATATAATCCCAGTGGTCCAGATTGGCCGATTTTCCATCCACATACCTATTGTGTTCCAAGTGCCTTCCAAATGTGGTACATCTTATGGCCCGGTTCTTCAGTTTGCAAATTTCATGCCATTGTACAAGGACATGCCAACATACATTGTCCCTCTTCTAGTAGTTTTTAAAAGGCTGTATTTACCTGCCCTGCCACAAAGATAGCATACAATTCTTGCTATGTCACTAGAAGATTAGTAATACAGGAATATTTGAGCTTCAAAATTTATCAGGATAATAAAAGTATTGAGAAAAACAAAAATGATAAAATGGGGTGAATTATGTTGAGCTTGATATTAGTTAACTTGAATATGTCTACACACAATATATAAACGAATTTATATGCTCATATTGACAAACAAAAATATCTACACATATATTTCTAATGCAATTTTAAGAGTAACTCATGACCCCTTCAAGGAGTACTAATGATTACCTTAGCTCAGGGAAGTTAGATACCTTTGATCTCAATGCCTACACATCGGCTCCCCTTTCATTTCTTGGCCTTGTATCATCAAGTCATAGGTTTCTGTCCCTACTCTGGCCTCTGATCTGATTGCTTCCTAGGGCTAGTGCTCCCATCTTAGTAGTATTCTTAGTTTAGCTGTAGTTGATCAAAGTTCAGGTCCTGAAATAAACTTTTTGCCCCAAGTGACTACACTAGGGCTCAGCAACTCTTCCTATTAATCATCCGGTTTCAGTTTTGGCCCTTAATTGCCATCGCATGCATGTGTGCACCACAGAAACTGAGGGGCATGGAACCATCCTCCGCAATTTCCTTCCAATGCCTGCAACTGATTGCCTCTCATCCCCATGAAGTGCTCTGATGCTGAGGAAGGAGGGTGATGACGATTACAATGCTTTAAAGGAGTGGGGGGAAAGCCTTTGGAAATCATGGTGGTGCTTGGAAGACAGACCTTCAGAGATGGGACCTGTCCGCCCTGGCCAGGGTTCTCTCTGCTTCCTCTGGATCCTTTCCCCCATTCTGACTCTCTCCCCCAACCTGTGTTACAGAGACCAAGGCTGCTTTTTAGGGGGGAGGGAAAGACAGCTAACTGGATTGCAGTTATAATAAAATGATATAAAATGGAAATGCTGTCAATTTATGCAATATTTCACTTGCGCTAGCTGAAGCATCAACACAGAAGCACTGTGGTGACACTTAGCAATATGCTGACTGTCAGATGATTGAAATTGGCTTTCAGCACTTTTCATGTTCTCAAAACAGACATGACAGTGTGAGCATAGCCATGGCCTTTGGGGACCTTGGAAACATGTCTTTGAGTCCCTCCAAACAAAACTTGACCTCACTCTCATGAGACTTTGCAAATGAACCATCTGCACTAAAGCAAAGTCCCAGTGGAGCTGAGGAGCCAGGGAGCCAAGGAGCCTAGGAACTGAGGCCCAGCCTCTAGGAACTGCTCCCATTGGCTGTTCTCCGTCCTCTCAGCTGATAACTCCTAGCTGAGTTTTGCAGTTTGAGGGGGTGTTTTATTTATTATTTTTGCATTTCGAGACAGTTTCTCTGTAGCTTTGGAGCCTGTCCTGGAACTAGTTCTTGTAGACCGGGCTGGCCTTGAACTCAGATCTGCCTGCTTCTGTCTGCCAAGTGCTTGGATTAAAAGGCGTGCACCATCACCACTTAGCTTTATTTTTTTAAAAAAATTAGTTTTGTTTGTGTATATGTGTGCATGGGGGGGGAGACATAGGTGTGGGTGCCCATGAAGATCTAAAGAACACATCAGATCTCAGAGCTAGAGATACAAGCGGTTGTGAGCTGGCCTAGCATGGGTGCTGGGAACATCCTTGAGACCCTTCTGCAAGAGCAGTATGTACGCTAATCCACTGAGCAACCTCCTCAGCCCCCCCCCCTTATTTTTCATTTTAATTTTAGAATCTGATGAAGCAGCCTGACTGAATCAAGGAAATGTAATGGATAAATGTCATTTAACAATGGCTAGATAGGAGAAGACAGTAGATGTTTTATGCAGAAAGAACTCAAAATTAAACTGGGATTCCAATTTTCTCTTTTGAAAATTTAATATCAGTCCTCTAGGTAGTATTTTATGGGCTAAGGAACTAATGTTGAGCAGGACATTTAATTAACTGAAATAAATCAAGAATCACCTAGTGTAAAAAATACTCCCAGTGTTCTTTGGTATGTCATTAAAATTTAGACGTGAGCCTACTAACCTTAAGTGAACCGATTCTGCCCTGTTTACACATGAGACTGAAGTTGAAATCAGTTCAACATAAAGTCCACAAGTGACAGGAATTGTAGAATGACCATCCAGAGATGGCCAACGGTAAGCTTACTTGCTTGTTTTGAACTGGTCTTTTTAAAATGAAAATGTCAGTTTCAGAGGCGGCTTGTTATTGTGAGGACCCGAGTTCGAGTCTCTGACACAAACATAAAAAGCTGAGCCCTGTGTACCTGTACCCACAGCAGAAGTTTGCAGCTAATGCTCTTAGAGCTAGTTGCCTGCAGTTGTGAGCCAACAGGTGTGGGTGCTGAAAACCGAACTTAAGCATCAAAGTCATCCTAACCACTGAACCATCAGCTACAGCCCCCTACAGATTCTTCCTAAGAAGAGTTAAAACATGGGGCTCTTCATATAGTTTTTCCTTTTTTTCTGAG
This sequence comes from Alexandromys fortis, assembly GCF_014885135.2. Classification (NCBI taxonomy): domain Eukaryota; kingdom Metazoa; phylum Chordata; class Mammalia; order Rodentia; family Cricetidae; genus Alexandromys; species Alexandromys fortis. The sequence continues at coordinate 12,204,419 of NW_026067899.1, forward strand.
ACAGGGTTTCTCTATGTAATTTTGGCTGTCCTGGAAATCTCTCCGTAGGACAGAATGGCCTCAAACTCAGATCTGCTTGCCTCTGCCCGCCACTCCCCCCCACCAAGTGCTGGGATTAAAGGCGTGTAAGTCCCATGCCCAGCAAGGGACCTTACTATCTGTTGTAATACAATTTTAAGGAAAGGTCATATGAAAAAACTGCTAGGAAAACCAAGGGCCAGATGTATTCTTTTGTACAGTATTTCCCAGTTAGCAGCTTTACAGAGAGAAATTTAAGGATTAATTCCAGGTGCCATGTTTGGCTATATTCCTAACTAAGTCTTGATTTTATTCATAATGATCAGATGGTGAACATTTATACAGTGTTTGCAATGTTCAAATGCTGCTCCTGTGTTCATCTTAATTCTGATGGATGGATAACCATGTGACTGTCATTTTGTAACCGAATAGAGGAGTTCCATAATTTCCCCAGAGTCACAGAGCCCTGAAGTGGGTGACTAGGGTTTGGCCTTAGAGGCGTTGGTCCTGGTTTATCATTGAAATGCTGGTTTTCTGATGCCCTTGTTGCGACTGCTATTTGTTATTAATTTTGAGATTAATCCATTTTGAGAAACCTCAGTTTCAAGAAGCCTCAAAACCAAAAGTATTGGAGCTGGGGTTATTTTCTCCCCCGCCCTACCCTTGTTCACACATTTCTGTCTAGCAGATAGGAAATGGGGAATATTAAAACTCTGCAGGAGTACACCTATTTGCTGTAGTGGAGTTGCCCTTATGTTTTAAAGATGCCCCAACCTGACAGTCTGTTTCCACACGTTCTTCATAGTTATGACTTCTGTAGGTTAAAACAAAGCATTGTAATTAAACATTCCATGAGAAATCAGATAATCACGATAAGATTATGTTACAAGCTGCTTTTAACAACTCCCCATTTTTATTATCCTCTTTGGTATCATTTTTTGAGCAGGGTTAAGGAAGATGAAGTTGCCATGACTGCATTTTTTTTAACATATTGACATTTTCACCAGAGTTTCCATAGGTTTCTACGATCCAATCTACCAACCCTTTGGAGTCCATACCTATGAACCTGACAGCCCTCTCTTCATAACGCTTCATAACCAGGTCCACTGAGCATTGAGTCTCATCGCCTTTCCTACTCAAGATCGTCCCAATCTTTGTCCCACCACTGTCATCTTCAAGATCTTTTGCAAATCTATGCCATAATGTCTTCTGTCTATCAAATCCTTTCTTGGTCCCACCCTTCTTCAGACAATACCGTCATTCCATAGCCTGAACTCAGTGTCCAGCTCCAAATTCGCTTAAATTTTATTTCCTTTAACACATGAAATACAGTTTTAATGCATCATGTGATATTTTAGTACATGTGTATGGTGCTTCAATCAGTGTAAATGTATCTATGCCTGTTATCTTTAAGGGTGAAACATTTAAAATTCCTTCCTCAAGCATTCTAAAAATGCACGGTAAATCAGTAGGGCTACTACGGTACAGTACGTGAGAATTTCTTATGCCTCTCTGGCTATGGTTTAGTGCTCTCTGATCACTTTTCTGTCCTGCACCCCCCCACCCCCCACCCCCCCACCTACAGTAACCACACTGCCCTCTCAATGTCTGAGATCAGCGTTTTCACTTCCACCTGGGCGAAATCAGGCGCCGCTTGACTTCCTGCCCTGGCTTGTTTTCTCTAAGCAATGACCTAGAGTCCAAGCCTGACAAGAGGTCAACTCTTACAACTCGTTTGTGTTCTTCCTAACTGTTCCTGTGTGGACGGGCACGTGGGTTGTTCTCATCTCTCCACTTATGTAAATAGTGCTTCCGCGAGCGAGCCAACGTGGATGCCTCTCTGCAGCACACCAGTTTTCTCCCAGCTGCAGCAGGGTCACGTGCAGGGTCACTGTGGTTCACATTTTTCTGGTGATTGGTAATGAGGAACACTTTCCGTCTTTAACTCTTGAGCCCCTGCAGCCTCCTACTTCAGCAACACAGCACTTGCCAGGATTGCGCTTGATCTCCATGCTCTGCTAGCTAACCCCAGTGGTCAACTCTTAGTCCTCATCTTTCTGGAACTACCACGACAGAAGTCATTAATAGCCCTGTGTCTATGGAAAACAATTTCATTTACTTCTAAGCAAGCCATTCTACCACAATGGTACTTTCTTCTCAGTTAACTTGGGATGGGTTTTCCGCATTCTTCTATTAAATTGGGATTGTGTTGGGGGCTTAGTCTTATGGATCTCTTGTGGATCTCAACTGTCTTAAAGTAACTTTACATGATTTATGTGCTGGATAGTATTGATTAATAGTCCTTTTGAAGTCTGCACTGACATACCCGACTATCTCAAATCTAAATGCCGGTGATGCGGTTCTGTCTTTCCCTCCAGACCTATCTCATCCTTTTCTTCCGGTTCTCCCCACCGATGGACTCTGTTCTCCCAGGGCTCAGCCCAACAGTCTTGGAGTCTTTGCTGATTCCTGTTTTCCCTTCATACATTTATCTTCTGACATGGATAGAAGCGGTCTTTAAATTCAATTCGAAGCATTGCAATGGCCTCTTGGTCTCCTAGTTAGCTACTCTACCCCCAACTCTTCCCGTCTCAATGTTCCACCTCCACAATCTTTTATACAGAGCAGCCATGCTCATCTTCGTAAAAACTTCCTCTGGATTGTATTCCCCCGGCCAGAAATGGACCAACACAGTTCCCATCCATTTGAAATAAAATCCAAAACCCACCAGTCTCAAAAGCCCTGTGCCTTGTTTTCCTCCCTGTGCAGTTCCAGCGTGTGCTGGATCTCAAATCCCACCCACCTCTTCCCACACCTGCTTCTGCTCCAGCTGCAACCCTCTTATTCCTCCTCCATGACATCTACACAGCCCTCTTCTCAGTTCAGCGAAGGACCCAAACAGACACCACACACTAGTGAGCACATCCTCGATGACCCTCTTCTCCCATTGTGACCTGTCTTGGCCTAGTTTTGCCTCAACGTTTTTCCCCTGGCATACATACTTTGTAATACTACCGTCACTTATTTTTCTAGAATGCACGCTTATAAGAAATGGGAATTTGTGGGTTTTTTTTTTCATTTTATTCCCAAGTGCATGGTGTGGGAACTCAGAATATTGGTTGGGTGTGTTTGCTGCACACCGCCACCTATAACCACTTAGCTGTAACGCAGCAGCACGTGCCTAGATGCTGAGGCCGATGCTGAGGCCGAGAGGAAGCCACGACAGTCCCAGGGGCCCGAAGATGTTAAATGACCTTGGGCGCATTATGCAGGCTGTGGGGGGCTTTGTTCTCTCAGTTGTAAAATGAAGTGTTTGGATTAAAATGTTCACAAGAATCACCTGAGCTCTAGGACATCATGATTGAACGACTCTGAGGCCTGATTACTTTTTACTCTCCCCGACAACATGTCTCAAAATACAACATCCTTCGTATATAAACTCCCTTTCTAATGAACAGTGAAAAGAGAAATTAAACAAGATTGAGCAAATTCATTTTAGCAGTGTCAACAGACGACATGATCATTATGTAATATTGCCCATCCTGAAAATAGACGTTTTCTCCTAAAGAAGCCATGACAGTTATTTTTAACTACACCTGGCATTTCAATTAAGAACGAGATAACTAATGTGTTTACCCAAGAATACTTTCTTGGCTCATCCTATTATATGGACATAGAATACAACACAACAGAAAGCAGCTTATTGCCGCCAGCTTGCTTGGGAAGTTCTGCTATGAAGGACTGCTCACCCAAGGGGCCAAAGCGAGCATCTAAAATGTTACTTCTGCAAGCATGTAAAGATTAGCTACTTCTAAATACTTATAGTCAAAGAAAATATCTCTGCCCTTCATTCAGTGACTCCTGGTTTGTCTGGTGTCTTCTTTGACCATGGCTTCTAGCTGCATTTAGCAAAGAGACTGGAAAGGAGAGAGTAGCGATAGCCCTCAGTTTCTTGCCCTGTTGGGTTGTGTTTGAGCGTCATTCTTTCTACTAAAGGTCCCTGCCCGACTGCTGCTCCCCCCACCACCACGCTGTCTCTTGTCTACGGGTAGCAAAGCATCTCAGTGTCGCTTTTTTGCTCTTTACTGCTTTGGCTCTTTAGGGGTGGGGGGGCTGCCACCCAACTCCTAAATAAAATCACACGGATGCGTCTTCTTTCTCATGAATGCCTGGATATTTTTCTAGCCAGATTTTCTTAACTTATCCCATATACTTTTTGCCGCCTCTAAGCTTTTTTTTTTTTTGCCTCTAGGCTTTATCCCTTTCTTTCTGAATCTTTTCTTTCATTCTTATTTCACATCTGGCTGTGTGGCCGGCCCCTGCTTTGCTTCCTTCCTTTTCTCTTGCTCCTCTACTAGTCCCAGCTTACTGCTCCTATTTATTCTCTCTGCCTGCCAGTCCCGCCCACCCTTTCTCCTGCCTGGCTATTGGCCATTCAGCTCTTTATTAGACCAATCAGATTTTTTGACAGGCAAACACAGCTTCACATAGTTAAACGCAACAGAAAGGAATGCACCACATCTTTGCATCATTAAGGGAACGTTCCACGTAAACAAAGGTGACACACCTGTAACTAACATTCTACCACAGCCCCGTGCAGCTCAACTCCTCGCTGCCTGCATGACCACTCTCCCTGTCCCTTTCAACTCTCCTTTGGCACATCTCTTAGTTTATCCTATTTTTTGCCATATGTTAATTGGTAAGAATCACCGATACGAGAAATCAGGAAGAAACTGAAGGGATAGGCATGCTGACATAACTGTCAGCAAGCTAAAAAAGAAGAGAGATTTTTGTAATTGGACGCGGTTAAATAAAAAAGAGGACTTAGTTCCCATTTGTTACTGATGGACATCATTCCAGTAAGTCAGAAGCTGGGACATATATCGAAGGGAAGAGTGATCTATCCTATTGGCAGCATTTTTAGTAGAAGCTTTGTATAAGGCCTTTATAAAGCCTATGTCATAGAATTAAATCATGATTCCATGAAATGTTTTTCTTTTTTCTTTTCTCTCTCTCTTTTTTTTTTTTTTTTTTTTTTTTTTTTTTTTTTTTTTTTTTTTTTTTCTTGTTTTTTTTNACGGGGTTTCTCTGTAACAGCCCTGGCTATCCTGGAACTCACTTTGTAGGTTACACAAGGTGGCAGAAAGCATTATACAACTATAGACAAGATAAATACTTTATACAGTGTCTTGCCATTGGGCTTGATACGAGAAGATAGTTTGAAAACTTCAGGAATGAATAGTAACAGTGCTCCTTGATGTACTTCTGAAAAGTGTGCTTTCCTTGCCTAAATTTTTAAAAAGCAAACCTCTGTAATTACAAAGTGTTTTATATCTGTTGCAGAAATGCAAACATACAAAATACTATGAAAAGCACTCCAGACCTGTGTCACTCCCAGGAGTTTTTTTTAACAGCAATGATCTTAAACGTTTCTAGAAACATAAATGTATTATTTTAAGCTTGTCAATATTCATATATTTCCCCCTTTCCTATGTAGTATTCTGTTGGAGCTGTGAACCCCCAGATTCTGAATTTCTTGTAAACAACTTGTTTTTCTCTGCTCTGAGACAGCTTGCAGCTGCTCTGAGCACGAGACCCTCAGGCGTTCATGATGGCAGGGGAGGTGGTTTCTGGTGGGTTTGGCTGGGGCCGACTATCCTAAGGATCCCTATAGCTGCCCTTGGACACAATAGAAGGGGCATTTTTGTTTCAAGGATGACCCGTGTCTCTTTGTGTCTTTGTGTTTCAATCTCCAGCCCCTTGCCTGGTTCACGAACTGTATGGCAATGCATAGAGCCCAAACAGGCATGGTGTGCCACACAGTATTCTTATTGCTTGTGTAGTGTTTCATCAAAGAATTCATTTGATAATCTCACAATTTGGGATATTTCCCTTTTCATTCGTTTAAGACTATAATGAACAAACCTATATGTTGACCTTTGTCAATTTCCATGCTTGTCATGCTTTAAAAGCTTATTTCTTAGTAATTACGTTCTCTGGGAGTCTTGTTAGTAAAAAGTTGTAATTATTTCTGTGTGTGTAAACATATGCATGCATGTATTCCATAGCACACATGTATAGGTCGCACGCAGTCTGTGGCACACATGTAAGGTCAGATGACAGCTTAAGGGAATTGATTTTTTCCTTCCACCATGCGAAGCTCAGGCAACCAGAATAGGGGGCAGTTGCCCTTATCCACTGAGCTATCTTGATGGTCCTGTTTCCGTATTCATAGTCTTATACAATTATTCAGGAGAAAATGTATGGTAGTTTATTCTCTTACTAGCTGGGGATGAACTTGTTTATCAGTTTGTAGTTCAGTGTCTGAAATAGTCAAGTTTGGGCCAAGGGAATGTGTCAGAAACATGAGCATTTGGATTCTGGCCAGAAAGAGACCCATGAAGTTCAAATAACCCATGAAGTTAGTTGTAAAATTGACTTCCTTTTTTGGATACCAAAGATCTAGCTTTGGTTTCCTGCTCATGTAGAGAGCTTTGATACGATAAAATTCCCTGCAAATTCACCACCGAAACACCTTTACAATTTAAATTTCATTTTAATAAGATGTACAGTATGTGTTTGTGTGTGGGCGTGTACATAGGTGCACACAGCTACCTAGGGAGTGCAGAATAGGATTTCAGATGTCCCAGCACCAGAGTTAAAAGTGGTGATGGACCACTTGGCCTGAACACTGGTCAGTAAACTGGGACCCTCTGTGTAGAGCAGCAAGTGCTCTTAATTGCTGGGCCATCCTTCTCTCCAACCCAATGCTAGGGTTTTTGTTTTTTGAGACACGGTTTCATTGTTTAGCTCAGGCTGGCCTCGAACTCAGAGATCTACCTGCCTCTGCCTCCCAAGTGTTGGGATTAAAGGCATGTGCCATCACCACCCGGCCTGATGCTACTTTTTTAAATTCAGAAATTTAAGTCAGGTCGAATCACTGAGATGTTATAGTACAACGTTCAGGAGAGATAACATTGACTGAAAGATTTTGAGAGTAAGAGTGGCTAAGTGTTTAGCATCAAATAGCTTGATTTGGCTTTCCCAAGCAACTTGACTCAGAGGGACCAGGTATGCATGGTTTGGAGATTAATTATCATGTCCCAATGACATTATAAATTAGTTCAGTGATTGGTAAGGACTTGTATCAAGCTCAATGACAGACTACTGTATAAAGTATTAATCTTGTCTATAGTTGTATAACACTATCCCTTTCAGCAATACTGGGATTTATATGAGCTAAACCCCAACAGTATTTACTTCAATGCTTCTCTCCTATCTGTATTATATTTCATTGCATCAGTTTAGCAGATGAGTTGTGAAATATTACTTTAACTATGTAGGAGGTGTGCTACATTTGTTTATCTGCCCACTATTACTTTAACTATGTAGAGGTGTGCTACATTTGTTTATCTGCAGTCTATTACTTTAACTATGTAGAGGTGTGCTACATTTGTTTATCTGCAGACTAACTATGTAGAGGTGTGTTACATTTGTTTATCTGCAGATTGTTACTTTAACTATGTAGAGGTGTGTTACATTTGTTTATCTGAAGATTATTACTTTAACTATGTAGAGGTGTGTTACATTTGTTTATCTGCAGACTATTGCTTTCTATGTAAAGGTGTGTTACATTTCTTTGCATTTGTTTAATTACATAGAATTATTTCTTGTTTGTTTCGCCTTGCCTGTCTGTGAGGCACCTGAATGGTCTAGTAAAAAGCCAAATGTCCAATATCTAGGCAAGAGAGAGGGATAGGTGGGGCTGTCAAGCAGAAAGAAGCAGAAATCTAGGCTTGAGAAAGGAGGAGAGATGAAGGAAAAAGAGAGGGTGACGCCTGGGGCCAGAAGTCAGGAAGCCACCACCCAGCCAAAACATGAGAAGCAGTGGAGAAAGCAGGACACACAGAAAGAAAGAGAAAAAGCCCCGAGACAAAATACAGGTGAAGAGAAACAGGTTATGTTAACAGAGCTGGGGGTGGGGGGTGGGCAAGCATAAGATAAGGCCGAGTAAGGCCGAGTATTTCATAACTAGTAGGAAGTCTCTGTGTAATGATTTGGGAGCTGGTTGGTGGCCCAAAAGTAAAACAAAATCTGGTACAGTGAGTCTTTCATTTCCCTCCTAAAAGATGATACTAGATACAAGATGCCATTGTATAAGAAATGTCAGGGGCTGGAGAGATGGCTCAGTGGTTAAGAGTACTGACTGCTTTTCCAGAGGACCCAGGTTCAATTCCCAGCACCCACATGGCAGCTCACAACTGTCTGAAGATCCAGTTGCAAGGGATCTGACACCTTCACACCAATGCACATAAAATAAAGTTAAATAAACCATGAAAGATATTTATTAAACATGTCCCTTGCCTTCTAAGAGGTCATACATTATGTGCCAATGCAGAGGTGCTTGTACTATTATGTGTTACGTGTGTTAAATTGACAGGAAAAAGTATAAAATGAATGTTTATTATAATGCCCCGTCATGCTTTTATATATGATAATGCTACATTGTTGTATGGGGTGACATTTTGCAGGTCAAAAGGAGAAAGGATGGCTGTAAGTTGAAAGGGAGCTATCTAAATAAATTAGAAACCAGAAGACGAAATCACAGTTTGCTTTGTCTTATTGCTTTGTTGGAAAAGGGACTGAATCTTTTAACCTTTGTGTCCCATATTGTCTGTGTGGCTGGTTAAGTGTTATGACCTCCTGCTGCAAAGTGATTAAAGTCCTGGAGGTAATAACTCCGGAACACAGTACAGAAGTCTGTTTGTTCAAATATTCGATATCACAAAGCTAGCCTGAAATTAGAGGCCACCCCTTTTCCTGTGATAAAGCTTATGCTTTCTATCTATAAGTAAGAAACTCTTATTTCATGGCGAATTTAATGGCTGTTTGACATTCGTCTACGTTTTTAAGGGCACACTCTGATGTATGCTTACAGCATATAAACACCATGCTTTCTAGTAGGATTGTTAATAAGAAACAAATTGTTTTTGAAGATTGCTAAAGGAAGATAGGATATAGAAACAATTTAAATGCTCTGGAAAAACTAGTATTGCATTTTGATCCATAACTCTGTGCAGAGACTCTTTTCCTTGCTTTGTCCACACATTCACTGGTGTAAGTCTACTAAAATGACCATGATGGGGAACTCTGGAAAAGGGACCGCTTGCATCCAGGACAAATCAGCATCCCCCGGAGGAAGGCAGGGCGATGAGAGCTTGTTTTGTTTTGTTAGAAACTTCATGTCCAAGTTAAGAACTTTGACATTCGTTTTATCACTTACATTAACTGTCTGAGCAGCCTTCACTTGAATGTTTTAAAGATTACACAAGAAATCTAAAGTCCAGTGCATCTAGGCTCTGTGTCTCAACAAGTATCTCAGAGGTCTAGTTGAACGTGCTCAGCCAGGATTTTAATTTGAAGCTTGCAGAGCCAATAATTCTCGATCCACGCTTTCTGCTCCTATTAATTGATGAGAAGTGAATGGAACACTCCTTGGGGAAGTACTTAGTCCAGACTTCACCCTCTTACAAATAAAACCGCTGGATCAGTTCCAATCCACAACTGTTATTCTTGGGCCAGGGACTAGGAGAAGTGTCTGCTCATCTAACAGTGACCATCTAAACTCCAGTGTATGCCAGACACCGTATAAAGTACAAGGAATACGGCGCTAAATAATAAAATCCGTATGGGAAATCCTGTTCCAAGGAAACAAACGATGCTCTAGCAGGCACACCTCGCCGTATCTGGGAGAGGAGAAAGGAAGAACGGCTAAGAAGGCAGTGCTGAAGGATAAGTCTTAAGAGGGCCAAGAGGGGTTTCCCAATCAAAAAGGCAGGGTAGCACAACCCCAGGCGAATAGCTAAGGCTCCCTAGGCCGGGAACAATCCCAGGAAAGAGCCACGTGAAAGAATCAAGGTGAGGAGCATAATGAATAATAAGCCGAGGGTCCTTGCTGCGGGGGAGCTTGCTGCTTGTTCTAGTCCTGACAACATAATGAGATGTCATAATGAGGTGAGAAGGTAAGCCGTTCTCCTAGGAAAAGCTGTGAAAATGAAGCTGTAAATAAGGCTGGCACCTTTTCTCCCTAGTCTTGGACAGCAGATATTTTCCTGTAAACAGATGCTTCATTTGGGGCCCCCAGGACTGAGATCTCCCTGCGGCAGTTCACACCTCCAGATGTCCATTGTGTCTGTTTAGAGGTATTGTAGGCATATCAGGATCTATTCACCAAAAAGTGACCTTCGGCTTCTTTTCCAAGCCTGCTAGGAACCCGGTCTTTCATCTCAGTTACTAATGCTTCAGTCTCACAGTTGCTAAAGCAAAATACTAGGACTCGCTGCTTGCTCTTTAGGCCAGGCCTTGAATATACAAAGCTTCGTAACAAGCATGCTGATCCCACACTCAAGCGCGCTTCTCCCCACTACACTACGCTCCAGTTCTTAGCCCAAGTGACCACCTTTGCCCGACATTTCTAGGTGATCTCCAAACTCCTTGGCACCTCACTCTTCATTCTCCACCTAACAGGCAGAACCTTTTCCATGCAGAGTCACACCTCGTCACTGCTGGATTGAAATTCCTTGTGTCAGAGTCATGGACCCCCAGCTCTCCAGTTTGGACCCTAGCACGACTTACCAACCAATTCTAGTCTCCTGGATTTACCAGCCGATTTTAGTTCAGTCTCATCTTGATTTCCAGAACATGGGAGCTCTTTCCTCACCAATGCTACTGAATCCACAGCTTCCATGTCCCCCACTGATCTCTAGCTCCACAAAGGCTGTCTTGCCATCCTCTTTCAACCTTTCCTCCAAAAGTCCCGTTGAAAGCATCCGAACACGACATCTAATAAAGCCACCCGAACTCTTCAGAAACATCACCCTACTTATTTCCTTCTTAGGAACTAGCAGGATATGTAAGGACTTGTTCACTCATCTATTTCTTTACTGTGTCTTTCCTCTACTAAGTCCCAAATTGATGAAAAATGCTATAAATACCACATCCTAAGTAAGTAGTGTATGGTATGTGGCTCCAGGCGTGTCCTTAATAAATATTTACTGAACAAATGAGGGCCAAAGCCGATAATGTTTTGACAGTAGACTTAAAGGTTAATGGAAACATACAGGAATACCAATTATTGATAAAAAAAAAGTTGAAATGATTGTTTGATTCTCTGGTGAGTCACCAGAGAAGGCGGCATGTTTGCCTGGATCATTAATCACATATTTGGATTGACTACTTGCGCCGAATTGCTCTTTGTTTCCCTGCTGTTTGGTAAACCCTTCCTCTGTAGAAGGCAGAGGTAAGAATGCTGTGAGCGGAGAATAATATAGACGGAAAAGTGGAAAACAGTAATCGTCTTAGATGCTTTAACGAGAAAGAACTTTGAATGCCACGTTGCTACCGTCTTTGTGGTTTCCAAACAGTCTTCTTCCCTGAAGATTTGGGCTGGAGAGGTCTGTGTTTAGTTGTATCGCAGAGGAGGCAGCAGCACAAAGACAGCAGAGGTAGGATAATGAGAGGGACAGGTGGTAGAGCAGGAAGATTTAAGAGTTGAGACCACACGGGGTAAGGATTTTCCTGAGTCTTTAGAACGTGTGCTTATGACCACTGAAGGAAGGATAGCCCTTCCTCTCCTTGGTGTGGAGTATGAAGGAAAGTTAGAACTTCCTTGTGGCCTGTGAAAAGTGGGAAAGAGGAGGTGGGGACAGAGCAGAACATAGGGAATGTGTCTTGGAATGTTGTTGAGGGATTGGGAACTATTGACAAAGAATTCATTAAAAAAAAATCGTCACTGAAGATCCACCAAAGCCATGAATTCTGTACCTATTCATACAATTGTATCATTAATCAAATGGTTATTCAGTGTTCTAGCAGACACTCAAAGTGCCAAGATTAGTAAATCACATGTTTTGCAATCAAGCAGGAGAGAGGTTGTACTAGTTAGCAAAGCCTCATGTTGAGGGTCAAACCAAACTCTACTGAGCTAGAACCCCGAGGATGGAGGTGGAGAGGAGCCAGCTCTTGTCAGAGTCTGTTGCTTTATAATTGAAGATTTTAGGAGTAAAAAACCAATGATGGTCAAATGCCAAAGGAGAACACAGTTCCATAGAAGACCTATAAATATGGCAGCTTGAAAGGAAATTCGAACGTCGCCCAGACAGGCAGGGTAGGTTTGAGGTTATGACTCAGGTGCTGCAAGGCTTGACATGGACCTGGGGGTGCCCTGGAAGGCCACACAGAGCACTGACAAGAACAGGCAGAGGGTGCCATATTCAGACAATAAAAAAATGGAGACTAGATGGAATTATGTGTGAGAAAGATGTGATCGTGTTCTTAAAGTCAGAGTTGATAGCAAACAAAAAGCACTCCCCGGGATGCTGGTCAGAGACCTAGGGAGCTCTCTACCACAGGACTGCAGTCGCAGCAGGAAGAGGTGCTCTGACCTGCAGAGCTGTGAGAAACCTTTCAGACCAGGTTTCCCAGGGTGCAGCTCAGGACTGAGCTCTGCGAATGATGAATGACAATGACTGCAGGAGGAGAAGGAGGAAGAGAGGAGAGGTGGGAAGAGAGGGCAAAAGAAGGAAGAACTGAGGTATGGAGGGAAGAAAGGAGAGGGACTAAGGGAAGGAAGGGGGATAGCGCATATTCTCACATACTCTCGGGTCTGCAAAAGGCAACACACCCATTCCTGTCAGAGACCACCGGGCTCTAGCAGCCTGTCTGCAGAGAGAATGCTGCTCTTTCTCCCAGGCCAAGAGTAAGCACATGTCATTGTGTTGGTGTGACCAGGAGAAAGAGCTCTTCTGTCTCTTTTTCAAACTTGCTTTTGAAGTAGCAGCAGCACCTTGAGAATGAAAGATACTGTTTTGCAAAAACAAAATAAAACAGAAAACTATAAAGATCACTTATAATTGCAATGGAGATGCTATAATTATTATCCTGTCTGACACTTGGGGATTCCTGGCATTAATCACAAGGGCTGTACTGCTCCCCCCGCCCCCCACACCATCTTTGTTGCTGGCATCTTTCTGGTTTCTCTCTTTAAACTCTGTCTTGAGTCATGTTGAATGGGTACCACTTTGTGCCACCTTCCCCTGCTGCTGCGGCATTGCTCTGACTGTGACCTTCAAATGCCTCTCTAGGCTGCCTCTTGAGAGGCTCTCAGGGTAAAGACCATGCTGCTAGGGCCAGCTGGGAAACCAATTAGCTTTTCATATCCAAACTCTCAGAAGACAAAGTGCCACACTGGAGGGGAGGCTAGCCAGGCACCCTGCGGAGCGCTGCCTGCCACCACGGAGGTGCCACTCGGTCGTTCATTTAGCAAGATCCAGCGTCTTGAGCCAGCAATATGGCAGCCTAGAGTAATAGAAGGGGCTTTTGTTAGCTTGAGTTGCCTAAGCATACTGGGGAACCCCGAAATGATTTCTCTTCCCTACAAAGAGTGCCTATTGCTTGCTTCCATTGAGAGAGGCAAAGCAGTCTCAGGAAGAACAATGCCTTCCACATTTGTGAACCCGAGAAGCACGACCTTTGTTTTACCACATAGGTCGAGACTACCCTTTACCACAACCTTGTTAGTTCGTTCTTTCCCTCCTTCCTCCCACCCATCTCCTGCCATTTCCCCGGGAGCATAAAGCTTTTAGCATCCGGCTGTCCATTAGCATAAATAAACCCACGCTTTTAAGGTAAAAATAGCTTCAAATGTTATATTTGCTAAAGACTGCATTACCATAAGAGAATAAAAATACTCCTGGTAACAGGTAGGTCATATGCTTTAGAGGCAGAAACACACTGTGTGTGTGCGCGTGTGTGTGTTTCCCTGAAAGGCGATGATTTCAGCCATAGATTAAAAGCCAGGTCTCAGTACACACTACATTTCCACTTCAGAAACCGTTAAGCGAGGAGAGTTCCAGAGACTTGTGCCTTTATGTTTTTATTTTTTCCCGTTGCCAATATTTTATAGGCAGTTCTAAAGCACAACATAAACAAAAGCCCATCCTTCAGTCTGATCTTGGTTGTGTGAGCAACTGGATGATTTGCCCCTCCTCCATTTTGTCTAGTGTTAATTCAAATGTGCTGTAACATTTATATGGCAGATAAGGAAATACTGGGCTGAGAAGCAGCAGAAGTGGCAAGACATGGAAATGAGAGATCTCCAGCGACTAGAAGAACTGACAGCATTCATGGCTGAGCAGTCCGTGAAAGACAGAGAAAGGTAACGGAGGGACTTGAGACCGTGATTGTGAGCCAGGGGAGCGCCTACTGCAAGATGTTAGGATAAGCGGTGATCAGGGCGAGGGTCTTTCACATCAGATATTGCCATTCAATATTTATATCTACAAATAGATAAAGCGATATATAGATAATATAGTTTAAATTCTCACTTTCATACTTAAGTCTCTAGTTTTCCATTTTGGTCCTTTGATGGCTTCCTAGTTAAAGATCTCACCGAGGGCTTTCTGGCAACTGGTCGCTCACTGCGTGAGTGAGATGATGCTGGTGGCTGCTGTGACTTAATATCTTGACCCAGGAGGAGGAAACCATTATTTTAATAAGAAAGGGGTCCACGCGCTGTGACTGAGGCTAAGAAAGACAATCCACAATTACACAGAGCTGGGTTGATGTTCCAGTGAACTCTGTGCACCAGATATGAAAATGTACCCTAGAGTTTTCCTACAATTCTGTAACTGCAGAGCTGGGCAGGACATTTGAGATAATGAGCTCCGTCTTTTTATTTTATGAGTTACACCAAGAAATTAAAACAATGTTTTTTAAAGATTACCTTATCGGGGCCTAAAAGAGAACAGTAAAAATCCTAATAATTTGGAAAGGAAAATCCAAAAATAAAGAGATCAGGAAACCCCTGTTACATAAAGAGATCAAGGGGACACAAAGGAAGTCTCTAGGGCTGAGGGAGAGTTCCTATGGAAGAAGTTAGAATTAGAACCTGTCTCTGGAGTTCTAGGTGCTCCTTGTCCCAACTATCTCCTGGATCGTCATCCTTAAGGATGTCTCAGTCCTTAAGAGTTGAATATGGAACCAAGAGGATAGCAAAGCCCGAGCTTCAAAGTCAGGTCAAACAACCAAAAGGGCAAACGGCAAGTGAAGGCCAAGATACAAGTGGCTATCCTCGGACAGCTGTGATGTGACTCAGAAAGAAGTGAATGGGAACTCACCCCCCCCCCCCCATAGCCGTGCACCAAAGGGCAATGCAAAGGCGACGGTCAGGAGGCTGGTGGGGCTGTTTAAGCTCCCCCAGGAAGAGAAAGAGAGCCACGGGAACTTAAGGGAGACAGAAAGCAGCGCAGATGTGGAGTTCAGGCATTTGGGGCGAGCTCCTAATAGAACGGCTCTCATGGCGGGGAGCTTCTCCGATTGCAGAGCCATTTTCGGTCTTCGGCTTCCTGTCCTAGTAATTAGCAAGATTAGCTGATTCAGAGCTTCGGTTGAAAAGAAGAAAACGAAAATCAGATTAGTGTGTATTACATAACAGGGAAAAATAGCCAAACTGCAGCATAGCGAAAAGGGCTGAGGACCAAGCGCTGTAGCTCAGGATTTTATTCTTAACTAGGCTTTGAACAGTGTACGACCTTGGGAACATCCGTTGTTTACCTTCCTCCAGGCTCCGACTTGTCCGCTGGAAAACAGTTGAAAGCTGAGAAGCTGATTGCCTTAAATATATATTTTATTTATATTTTAGAATATTTTAAAACATGTAGTAATAAAGCCATTCTTATAGAAATGAAACCATTTGTATTAATGCAAGCTGCTTCTTGATGCCTGTCATTATGTACTGTCTTATCTGGAATTCATTGCTATTACCAGCTGTTTAAAGAAGTACATCTATATTATCTATATATACCCAGACAAAAATACAAGTGTAAGAAAAACCAAACATCTTTCAGTATGCTGCCAAATATAGTACCATTGTATTATTGAGCTAGAGCTGTCATAACAAATGTGTTCCCTGGGAGGTTTTGAAATCTGAGATTTATTTTCTTAGTTCTGGAGGCTACAAACCCAACATGGGCCAGGGTTCTGATGAGGAATTCTTCCCTGGTGTTTAGAAAGCAGCCTCTGACGGAGGCTCACTGCATTGACTAGGAGGGACAAGTGCCCTGATGTCTGCTCCTGTAAGGACACTCATGCCCTGGTAAAAGACTTCACCCTTTCCCAAAGCCACTGGAAATAAAAGCGTGCACATGTGAATTTGGGGCAGACGTGTCCAATGCAACCATCTGGAAGGAAGCAAAACGTGTTTGTCAAACTGAAGATTGTTAACTTAGCTATGTTTGGTTGCTGCTAGCAAATAATATTGGGGCAATTAGAAAAGGCGCCCTAGTCTGGCAGTGACGTGTAGTCAGGCCCTGCTGCAGAAGGGCAAACTAGAAAAGGTTCTGCTCCTGAACCATGGCACACAGAAGCAAGATCCGGAGCAACCTTCAAATGATCCATGGTAATGCTCAAAACAAAACTCTGCCTGTGCTTTAAGAAAGAGAATGTGCGGTTTATGCCTCTTCTGAAAACTAGCCATGGAGCCCTCCGGGATTTATATTCGTGAATGATGACTGTCTCTGAACCAGTTGATAATGATTCATCATTACCCTTTGATTGGCTACGCCACTTTATTATATATCACATTTCTAATTATGCTTTTATATCCTTATGGACTCTAAATTAGATTAAATAAAAGCTGATCTCTGTTTATGCTTCCGCATGGGCACCATGCGGTTCAATCACTCTCTTGGGCTGTCTAGCAGGACAAGTATTATCAAAAATAGCTACTCTTATGTCAGTTTTCTTTTACAGAATCTGTAGACTTTTTGCACTAAAATAATGTCAAGGAAAGCTGTTTGATATATACACAAAATCTAATCTCCAATCTAAAAATATGCGGCCAAAATAGCTTTCTGGTTCTTTTTTTTTTCCTCTCAGGTTCTCATAGATGTTGGTTTTTTTCCAGTGAAAGTTTAGAAATTCTCTTCATTGAGGTAGACACTTGTGAGCAAGAAGGTAATTTCAAGTTCCCGTTAGGTGAGAGGAAATGTCTGCCTTCAGAGAGCAGCCACGGGGGTGCAGAGGTATAAAGGCTGGGATGTTTATGAAGTGTTGAAATTAATTAACTTAGGAAACTCATGTCATTGCAGATGAAGTCAGAGAAAGAAACCTCACCCTGAGTATAGTTGCTGTTGTTTTGTTGTTGTTTTCATATCTGTTATTCATCTTAGACAACTTCATACATCTATACAATCTGTCTTAATCATGCCCACCCCATCTCTTTCCTCTCAGTCCCCACTTTCCAATATATCCTATTTTCTCTCTCTCTCTCTCTCTCTCTCTCTCTCTCTCTCTCTCTCTCTCTCTCTCTCNCCTCCCTCCCTCCCTCCCTCCCTCCCTCCCTCTCCCAATAACTAGTTTCTGCACCCACTAGACTGTTGACTGGTCTTGTTGGCTTGATCTTCTGCAGGGGGCTAAGAGGTTTTGTTTATTTGGTTTTTGTTGTTTGGGTTTTATGTTTGCTTGTTTGTTTTATTTTGTTTTGCTTTTGCCCCTTGGTTATTTTGTTTTGAATTTCTTATTTTACAGCCCATTTTTTTTTTTTTGCCTGTAATCTTCCATCTGTATCTTTGGCCAACATTCTGAACACTATCTTATTTCTAAGTGGCTTTTGTTTTATTTTTTACTGCCCTAACAATAAATCAGTGGCTGTTAAGATACTTTTGTACTTTCCATGTCCTTTCATAAAAAGGTGCAAAATTCTGGCACTTTCTTGGAAGCTACTAAACCCAGCTATATTTTTAAAAACATTTAACTGAAGAAAAGTTTATGTATCACAAAAGGCCCCTGTTCCAAGTATTTGCCTCGTAGGTCTTTCAGTAAGTTTATAGAGTTGTGCCACCAAGGTGACAGCTAGCTTGACAGTGATTTCTGTCACATTGTAGAGATCTCTCCTGCTCACTTGCCTTGGTGTCCGTCCCACTTCCAGCCAAGAGCAACCAACCACTAATCTCTTTCTGCCACAATGAATTTGCCTGTCCTGGACATGTTAGACAAATGGGATGCATCTGTGTTCTCTTCTGGCATAATGTTTTTGAGGTTCATCTGTGTATCATCGATTTCTTTTTATTGTTGAAGATTATTTTACTTTGATTCTACCTTCTGTTTCTCAGAGCCATATATTTTCCTGTTGAGAACAGATAAATATTAACTTAAGTGCTATTTTTAAAATCATTGCTCAAAATTTATATGTAAGATGATATTCAGCTCCTAACAGAGCAATTGCTCACTCACTCACTGTATCCCCCCCATTTGAAGAGTAGAGGGGCCTCGATTTCTCAACAAGTGATCCCATTTCTCAACAAGTGATCCCAGTTTCTTCATTAGGCCTCCCGGATACAAAGTAGCAAAGAGAAAAGGAAACTTTTCCATTAAAGCTACCTCCAGGGCTGGGAGGCTCGGTGAGTAGACTGTCGGCTGCATGAGTGTGGACGCCCGAGGTGTGAGATCTCTGGAACCCTCTTTAAAGCCAGACACTTTATATACAAGACCAGTGGCCAAGATAGAGACTGGACACAAGAGCTGACCCTGTTGCCAGGGTCGCTGATGAGCCAGCCCTGTAGGCATGAGAGCAGGAGAACGGACACCCCACCTTTCCAGCATGCCCCCTGCAGCAATCCAGAGAGCGGACCCTGTGCCTCATTGGTTCAAAGAGCAGAGCTGACCCTGACAATATAAGCAAGGAGGACCTGGATGTGAGGGCTTGAGAGCAGGAGATCTGGCCCCTGCTCCTTGCTGCCTTCCACAGTGAGTGAGCTGGCCGAGGCAGTGCCAGAGGGGTCATCCCAGTAGTGACCATGAGGGAACGCTAGCAGTCTGACCAGCCAGCCCATCGCCAGGCCCAGAAGCTGGGATGAGTTGGTTTAAGCTATCATCTTCCAAATCTATGAACTGCTGGAGCATTTGCAGGGGATGAGCCCACAGGTCCAAAACAGCAGGATCTCTAACAGAACAACAACAGGATATCCAAGAGGAGCCCCGGCGAAAGCCCATTATCGGTGGTGTGGCAGAAACCAGAGGCCTCGAGCCAGACCAGTGACTTGTGGCAATGGACACTTGCAAATAAAGATGAATGGACAAAAGGGTAAACTGTGTGCACACTACAGCGTCCATGATAAGATTCTTCTTTCCTCCTCCTCCCCCTCCTCCTCCTCCTTTGTTTTGTTTCTTTATTTTGCTTGAATTTTGTTTTTTCTTTTAAATTTGTTTCTGTTTAGGAGGGAGGTTGTAAGGGCAGAGAGAGGGTAGATGCGAGGGAAGGGAGATAACTGAGAACATGATGTGAAATCCACAAAGAATCAATGAAAGTGCAAAGCTAGAGGCAGGAGACTCTGTGAAAGCTCACAGCCCAGTCTGCCTGGAATAAACAGTGAGCAAAGACCCTGTCTAAACAAGGGCAGAGGAGAGGACCGATATTCAAGGCTTCCCTCTGGTATCCACAGGCGCACCGTGGTATGTACACATCTGCATCTGTGCACAGGCGTGCATACACTCAGATATTTAAAAAGTATCTCAAACTCTAATTGCAGAACAATGCCATTTCAGATGTTATCTTTTGGAAGAATACAAACTACAGTATCTGTTGGTGATGAAGCGAAGTGGCCTCCTCCAAACAGGGCTTTGGATAGGATGACCGACTCTCTTAATTACCTCAGTGTCCAGTCTCTTTCCAGGGTGCAAAAACAGCGCTGGAACCATAACCAAAATATGAAAAGAAACATGTGGAATTGGTTTTAATAATATATTCTGCTTAATTCAATAACTACCCCCAAACATTATAGTTTCAACATATCACCGATATAAAAAATCATTAATGAGGTATTTTACAGCCCTTTCCTCATCTGAAGTACTTAACATCTGGAGTGCATTTTATATTTTGAGTGTCCTTAAATTCAAACCAGTCGCCCTCAGCTGCAGAATAGCCTCTGTCATCAGTGATGGCCACTGGACCAGAAAATGACGTGTGTAGTCAAACTCGGCAGTCTCCTGGCAGAGGAGAGCTGGGCAGCAGCTGCTGGCAGACTGCCCGCCTTAGAGAACTGGTATTCTACTTGGTACATACTTCGAAGCTTGCTTTTGTTTGCCCATCCTCCTGCATCTTCCTGGGTCTTCACTGCCCTTGCCCTGATGCCCTCTGTGTCTATTATTTCTGGTATGGGCCTCGGTCCCCAAGGAATCTGCAGGTGACATAACCGGCCTCATCCTTAACGTACAGACTCGCACCTATTACCACGGTCCATACACGGACATCACCCGTGTTCCTGATAGTCCCCTCTTGGTTCTTTCTCCTTCCAGAACCCACCAGCTCCTAGTATTTGCAGAAACTGGCTTGTGCTCCTATTAAGACCTTATTTGACTATGAGAAATACATGCTTTTCCGTGTTCTCTGGACAACTCGCCTGCTTCTGTGTCATGGAGGGCATGGTGCATGCTAAATGCAGGGCTTCCCTGGACTCTGCTTATTCCAGAGCATTGAGAAATGAGTCTGTACTTTTGGGTGTCCCATTCCTGCACTTTTTTTTTCCCCAGCCCACCATCCCAGCCAGGTTCACTAAGGAGCAGAACCTGGAAACTATTAGACATTGCTCTTAGGAAAGTGGAATGGCTGATAGGGAATATTTCCAGGAAAAAAAAATCAATGTGTGAAGTTAATATTTTCTAAGTGTTTAATTTATATATAAAGTACCTCAGGTACTTCTTGGACACCCAAGCCCCTTGTCTTTCTGAGACTTTCCCAGATGCCAATGCATCTGGCAAGATCCCTGCTCCTCTTGGCTCTTTTCCTTCAGATACCCCAAACCTGGGACTCCCCACCACCCAGTAGCTAGGAAGAGCCCTGCTCCCCCATGGAATTACCCCCAAGTCCTCCATCTTCCCAGGATTCCTCTCCTACTTTGCAGGACTCATGACATTCACTTTTGAGGTAGAACCCTCACTCTCTCCTTCTCAGGGTGCCCTATCCTCACTACCCCGAACTTGCTCAACTTTCTTTGTGGGAATCTGCTTCTTACTTTGCAGGTGGAAGCCAAATCATTCTAAGCTTGCCATCCAAGGACCTGTAGCCAGTGTCTGCTCACCCTGCAGAGGGAGCCCTTACCTACCCTGCCCTATAGCATCTCATCCATACCATCTGAAAACCTATGTCAGATCTGTATCCTCTGCCTGTACCATCCAAGGACCTGTATCCATTGTTTGCTCACCCTGCAGAGGGGGAGTACTCACCTACTCTGCTGTCTAGCACATCATCCATACCATTGGGAAATCCATGCCCTCAGAAGCTATGCTTTCTTCTGAGCTGGAGTCAACCCAGAGACCCCATCTGTGAATCAGCACAGAGTGGTCGCAGCCTGAGTTTCAAGCATCTCCTAGCTGATCCAGAAAGCAACCAAATCAAGGTGACAGCAGACACAAATCAAAAACAGGTGAACTAGAAACACTTGTCAAAAGTCACAGCCAACAGCTTAACTCTAGATACCCAAGTTATCACAAAAAGACAAGCAATGCAAAAAACAAAGAAACAAAAGCCAAGACCCTACTTTCTCCCTGATCACCAGTTCTATAATGGCTGTGAGAACAACTTAGACAAAACATAGGACACAGAATTCAAAAGAACAATTATGAACATAATCAAAGAGATTGAGCATGGATAAATGAACTTAAAGAGGGCAGGAAGAATATCCTGATTGAAGCCCAAGGAAGCAAAACACAAAGAGCAGCTGAATGAAATAAGGAGGGTAATTCAGGATATGAAAATATAATTCAAAAGAGAGACAGAAATGCTAAAAGAAACCCAAAGTGAAATGCAGCTGGAAATGAAAATTTCAACAAGTATAATAAAAAAAAATGAGTGAAAATATCAGGGGAAAGCCTTATCAACAGAATCCATCACGTGCAAAGTAGGAATGTGAGGAGATAGGACCTGAAGACAAGATAAAGAATTGGACCATTCAATGAAAGAAGAGGATACATTTTTTTAAAAAAAATTTTATACAGACTACGCAGTGAAAATATCAATGCTATGAATTTATAGGCATAAAAGAGAAGAAACCCAGGTGAACGGCCTACAAAATAAATGTTTTCAAAAAAACTCATAGAAGAAAATTCCCCAAAATCTAGGGAAAGAGATGCTCATTCAGGTACAAGAGGCATGGAGAATGTTAAGTAGACAGAACAGAAAGCAACTCTTCATGCAATGTTATAGATAAAACCCTAAATACTCAAGGCAGCGAAAGAGTATTGGGAGCTCTATGAGAGAGGGATAAGTCATATGTAAAGTTAGGCCCAACCGGATAAGTTTCTTTCTCAACACAACTATGTACACATGAGCACAGCTGCTGGGGGAGACCAGAAGAGAACATCAGATCCCTTGAAGTTGGAGTTGCAAGAAGTCCTGAGCCACTGCAGTGCATGCTGGGAACTGATCTTTCATCCTCTCTGAGATTGGCAAGTACTCTTAACCACTGAGCTATTTCTTCAGAGCTGCTATCGCAGATGTTCTCAACCTGTGGGTTGCAACAAAAGTAAGAAAAGGAAAAGGAAATCTATCGGTGTGTTCTAAAACCCAGCACACTCACCGTGAGAGATGTGCACTAGGATGGATGAACATAAACTGGAGAGAAATAGAGGGAAGTGAAACATGAACAGCAAGACATTAATGAACAAAAGCAAGTATAGCCATTCTAATGGGGAAATCAAGCAAGCTAGGGCCAGCATGCAGATGGAGAACCAGCTGGAAAAGATGGCACAGCTGAGGGTCATTCTAGGGGTCGGAGGCCAGGATTTATTTTGTAAAATATGCACGTCCAGCTGCTTAGCCATGGTCCCTTTTGGACACTGATATTGTCTTTTATTTAGCCATTCAGGCTGTTTTTACTTTATTGTTTACAACTTTGACCCAGGACTTTAGTAATCATATCCATTGAAAAGACAACTGGGTTTCTATTGCATGACAAGCTGATCTATCTTTACAGTAACTTGTTCAGGCCATAAAGTGGAATATTACTCAGTGTGTGTTTGGTAGAGGATAGGTAACATTCAGAAATGCTTTATAATGTGTCTTAATATAAAATGAACACTACATTTCCTTAACAGCCATTGTTTTTGCTTCATCTGGACACACCCATGATATTTCCACAGATATTCTCATTTCAGGTAGGACGTCTATGTGCTGTCGTCTTTTGGAGAGTCGTTTATCTTAAGTTCTTTTGCCTAGAAGCAACAACAATGACAAAATTGGAAACAGAGTTGTGTTGTATAATTTGTGTTGGCCTCAAACTTTCTGTCCCCCTGCCTCAGCCTCTGATGTGCTAGGTACATAACCATGCACCAGCACGTCTAGCTCAAAACACTTTCAGTAATGTAGCAGAATACAAGATTAACTCAAAAAAATCAGTAACCCTCTTTTACACAAATGACAAATGGACTGAGAAAGAAATCAGAGAAACATCACCCTCACAATAGCCACAAATACCATAAAATATCTTGGAGTAACTCTAACCAAACAAATGGAAGACTTGTATGAAAAGAACTTGAAATCTTTGAAGAAAGAATTTGAAGAAGACATCAGAAAGTGGAAAGATCTCCCATGTTCTTGGGTAGGCAGAATTAACATAGTAAAAATGGCAATACAGATTGAATGTAGTGACCATCAAAATCCCAGCAAAATTCTTCAAAGACCACGAAAGGACAGTTCTCAGCTTCATATGGAAAAGCAAAAAGCCCAAGATAGCCAAAACATTCCTGTGCAATAAAGGAACTTCTGGAGGCATCACAATCCCTGACTTTAAATTCTACTACAGAGCTACAGTTCTGAAAACAGCCTGGTATTAGCTTAAAATACCATAAAATTAGATAAGAGGACCAATGGAACTGAATTGAAGACCTGAATATTAATCTACATGCCTTTGAACACCTGATTTTTGACAAAGAAGCAAAAAGTATCAAATGAAAAAAAGAAAACATATTTAACAAATGGTTCTGGCATAACTGCATATCAACATGTAGAAGAATGAAAATAGATCCATATCTATCACCATGCACAAAACTCAAGTCCAAATGGATCAAAGACCTCAACATAAAGTCAGCCACACTGAACCTCATAGAAGAGAAAATGGAAAGTACACTTAAATGCATTGGCACAGGAGACCACTTCCTAAATAGAACCCCAGTAGCACAGACACTGAGAGAAACAGTTAATAAATGGGACCTCCTGAAACTGAAAAACTTCTGTAAAGCAAAGGACATGGTCAACAAGACAAAATGACAGTCTACAGAATGGGAAAAGATCTTCACCAACTCCACATCAGAGTTCTGATCTCCAAAATATACAAAGAACTCAAGAAATTGGTCATCAAAAGAACAAATAATCCAATAAAAAATGTAGTACAGACCTAAACAGAGAACTCTCAACAGAGGAATCTAAAAGGGCTGAAAGACACTAAAGGAAATGCTCAACATTCTTAGCCCTCAGAGAAATGCAAATCAAAACAACCTAGATTCCATCTTACATCTGTAATAATGGCCAAGGTCAAAAACACTGATGACAACTTATGCTGGAGAGGTTGTGAGGTTAAGGGAACACTCCTGCATTGCTGGTGGGAGTGCGAACTGGCACAATCCCTTTGGATATCAATGTGGCAGTTTTTCAGAAAATTAGGAAACAACTTTCCTCAAGACCCAGCAATACCACTTTTGGGTATATATCCAAAGGATGCTCAATCGTGCCATAAGGACATGTGCTCAACTATGTTCATAGCAGCCATCGTTTGTCATAGCCAGAACCTGGAAACAACCTAAATGGCCCTCGACCAAAGAACGAATAAGGAAAATGTGGTACATTTACACAATGGCGTACTACACAGCAGAAAGAAATACCATCTTGAAATTTGTAGGCAAATGGATGGAGCTAGAAAACATCATTTTGAGTGAGGTAACCCAGACCCAGAAAGACAAATATCATATGTACTTACTCATAAGTGGTTTTTAAACATAAAGCAAAGAAAACCAGCCTACAGATCACAATCCCAGAGAACCTAGGCAACAATGAGGACCCTAAGAGAGACATACATGGATCTAATCTACATGAGAAGTAGAAGAAGACAAGATCTCCTGAGTAAATTGGGAGCATGGGGACCATGGGAGAGGGTTGAAGGGGAGGGGAGAGAAAGGGAAGGGAGCCGAGAAAAATGTAGAGCACAATAAAAAGCAATAAAAAATTAAATCGCCATATGATTAAAGCAATAAAAATTAAATCACCAAATGATCCGCTGGCTTCTTTTAATTGGGTTGTTAGTGTAAAGAATGGAGTGTAACTGGTGTTAGAGTTTGTTTCTTGGAGTTTTCCCTAAAAGCCCATGTATTGAAGGCTTGGTCCCCAGTTCATGCAGAGTTGGGGGATGATGGAACTTCTCAGATGGGGGCTAACAGAAGGAGGTCAGGTAACTGGGTCATTTCATTGAGGAAGACATCAACTTGTCTAATTTCACTCTTCCCACGCCCGTGTGTGTGTGTGTGTGTGTGTGTGTGTGTGTGTGTCTGTCTGTCTGTCTGTCTGTCTGTCTGTCTGTCTCATCTACCACACTGTCCCTGTCATGATGTTCTGCCTCACCCCAGACTTAAAGCAACTGGGTCAGACCGAAGCCCCAAGAGCTGTAAACCAGAATAAATCTGTACTTCCTTTAAAGTCGACTATCTCAGGTATTTTCTCATGGTGGACGGCAGATCACTGACTGACACCTCCAGGAATTGTCGCCTTGAGTAATGTATATCCCCTCCCGTGATGTGTGGTTTCTTCAAAGCAAGTTATCCTCAGGGATGCTGGACTTTCCTCATGATGCCTCGGGGTTCCATGGCTAATTTTCCACGAGGGAAGATAGGACCTGTGGCTTTCATGACACAGCCTTAGAACCCTCATAGTGTGACTTCTATTTATACACTGGCGATGTAGTTAAAAGGCCCATTCAAAGATAAGGGAAAGGGATTTTGAGCCAAACTTTCAAAAGGTAGAAGACCAAAGAATTTGTGATCATCTTTAAACATAACCACCATGTCCTTGACCTGTGCACTCTTAATACACTTTTTAAAATTACTTGTTAAACTGTTAAGTCCAATAAATTTTGTGAGAGAGGATTCGCATCCGTCTTTGTCCCCACGCCTTTCTATCTGGCATGGCATAGGGAGCCCGTTCTCAATAGACAGTGTTCAGGAAGAGCTTATGCCACTGGAGCCAGCCGCTGAGCCTGACTTGTGCCTGCTGAATGAAGCACACTGGTCTGCACTCTGGTTGAACTGGAGGAATAAGAAATTGCCTTTCTCCTTGGTTATTTGTGTTTGCCGTTTACAAAGAATGCCATATCCAAATACTTGGGTTGAAGCATGAGAGGTTCTAGCTCTCAAAAGTCAATGGTTTTCATGTTTCACTTCCCTCTATTTCCTCTCCAGTTTATGTTCATCCTTCTTAGGCATGAGCACATCTCTCATGGTGAGCGTGCTGGGTTTTAGAGCATGTGGATACATTTCCTTCTCCTTTGTGGTAATAAGCCCAAGTCTGTCCCCAGTAGTTTAATACATTAATCCTCCTTCTATTGCTTGGTAACAAAACAAATTTGAGCCTTCTTTTCATGGAAAACATTTAAATGTGGAGGGTGCTTACACCCCCACCCCTGTATCCATCCCCATCTCTTTAAGACCTTTCTTCTATGAGAATTGCTTACTTGAAGCATATATTAGCTCATTTGCTGTTTATCATGGAGAAAGTTCAGGAAGAAAGCCATCCCTGACCAAAGCAGGCCATCACGATGCTTCAGATACGTTATGGCTCGGGAGCATGGAGAAGCATTATTACAGGAAGTGGAATATTGCAAGTAAAATGTGTTAGGCAATTTGTATCAGCATGCAATTTACATTTATTTTAATAAGACAATTTTATATGTAAAAACAAGTCAATTTTCTTATATAGAAGCATAAATATTAGCTTGCCCTGTCCAAGTAAAGGTACCAAGTACAGACAGTGGGTAAGGTAGCTTCTCTGATCTGAGTGGTTGTTGGGCCCACAGTCCAATGCTCTGGTTGTTGTCTATGTCACACATCCTGTCAACCACACTAGTGGCAGACTGGGAGCCGGCGTCTATATGAAACAGTTCACAAGCTTCCTCAAGCTTAGGGATCCAGGATGCAATTCCTGCTGTCTCTTCAGTGGTTTAAGAGCATAGGGTTGCTCAGATCCATTACCCCATCCATGCACCTCAGTCCTTCACTACAGTCAACTGTGTTTCCCTTGCTCTCTGGTTGGGCTGTATCCTGCCCTTTGCCAAACTTTTCCATCGCTTGCAGGCTAAGAATGGTTTTAAGATTTTTGAATGACTGAAGATTTTTTTAATACGAAATTGAGATTTCTGTGTTATAACTCAAGTTCTATTGGAGCAGATCCAAGCTTAATCATTTGTCTCTAGCTCCTTTTATGTGTTATAATGATTGATTTTAACTAACATCCCAGAGATTTTATAGCACACAGGCCCAAAGTGTTTATTATTTGGCCCTTTACAGCACAAGTTTATGGATCCCATGGCCTAGCAGAATGACAGAAAAGGTAGGGGGTTCTATACTGCTCCTCCCTCTTGGCCTGTGATCTGAATTTTATTTTGTTTTTGTTTTGTTCTGTTTCATTTTCATTGGTGTATCTTCTTGTACATGGCACTGGGTTGCGTAGGGATGTTTTCACAGAAGTACACAATCTATGACATGAAAGCAGAAGTGAGCATTAACTCAGGGAGAAAGGGGGGTTATGGGACTCCTTTGGCCAACAATTCAGTTAGATGTAACCCATTCCTGTACTGGAAGCTCCATTTGGTGACAAGAAATTGCTAGTTTGGGTGCTGTCTCCCCCATTATTTGGCAATTTCATTTGGATCACCTGTGCACACACACACACACACACACACACACACACACACACACAGAGGGATACACATGAATGTACGTACATACACATACACACACACATCAAATGACCCTTTCACAGGAGTAACTAACACCATTGCAAAATACAGATATTTATATTATGATTCATAACTGTAACAAAATTACAGTCATGAAGTAGCAATTTTTTTTTACAGTTGTGTGGTCACCACAACATGAGGAATTGTATTAAAGAGTCGTAACCTTAAGAAGGTTGAGAACCATTCTTTCCCATTCATTTGGAGTTCAGTTGTGTGCAGGGTCCTAAGTTTAGATCTGTTTGCATTCTTCCACAAGCTGCTATCCAGTGTGATCAGCACCACACTGTTGAAGATGTTGTCTTTTTTCCAGTGTGCATTTCTGGCTCTTTTAAAAAGCAACAGGGCAGGGAACCCTGACTGCTCTTTGGACTGGAGAGGGAGGAGAAGGGGGATGGGGGAGCGGGAGGGAAATGGGAGGAGGGGGGAGGCAGAAAATTTTAATTAAATAATATAAAACTAAATAAAAAAATCAAAACTGAGGTGTCCATAGGTGTGGATTTATGTATGGGCCTTCAGTTCTATTCTATTGATCAACATATCTGTTTCTACACCAATACCATGCTGTTTTTTTAATACTATAGCTTTCTAGTACAACTTGAGCTCAGGGATGGTGATACCTCCCAGAGTTCTTTTATTATTCACACAATTGTCTTAGCTATCATCATTTTTTTTCGTGTGTTCCCTGCAAAGCTGAAAATTTTCTTTTTAAAATCTGTGAATTGTATAGGAATTTTGATGGAAATCGCATTGAATCTACAGATTTCTTTTAGTTGGAAGGTCATCATTTTTACTACATTAACCCTACTTTTTCATTAGCATGGGAGAGCTTTTCATCTTTGATATCATTTTCAATTTCTTTCTTCAGTATCTTAAAGTTTTTTTTTATCATGTAAGTCTTTAATTTGCTGCTTAGAGTTACCTCAAGATGAATTACACTAAAGGCTTATGTGAAAGGTGTTGTTTCCCTGGTTTCTTTCTCAGACGTTTGTATATAGGAGGGCTACTGTTTTGTGAGTTAAATTTTTATCTAGTTACTTTGCTAAAAGTGTTTAGCTGTTGGAGTTTCCTGATGGAATTTTTAGGGTCACTTATGTACCAATTATCATATCCTTTTAAAATAAAGATACTTTGACTTCTTCCTTTCCAATCTGTATGCCTTGATCTTCAGTTGTTGTATTGCTCTAGCTAAGACTTCAAGGTATGGAAAGAGTGGAAAATCTTGTTTTATTCCTGACTTTAGTGGAATTGCCTTAAATTTCTCTCCATTTAATCTGATATTGGCTATGGGTTTGGGGTAAACAGCCTTAATTATGTTTCAGAATGTCACTCCTATCCTTAATCTCTCTAGGACTTTTATCATGGAAGGGCATTGGTTCTTGTCAAAGTACTTTTCTGCATCAAAGGGGATGATTGTGTGTGTGTGTGTGTTTGTGTGTGTGCATGTGCGTGCATGTTTGTGTGTTTTCTCTCATTTTGTTTATATGATGGGTTATACTTATTGATTTACATAGGTTAAACCATCCCTGCATTTCTAGGATGAAACCTACTTGGTCATGGTGGATATCTTATTAATGGGTTGTTTGTTAGATTTGGTTAGCAACTATTTTACTGAGGATTTTTGCCATTATGTGTATATGGAAATTGGTCTCTAATCCTCATTCTTTGTTGGGCCTTTACGTAGTTTGGGTTTCAAGGTAGCTGTGTTCTCGTAAAATGAACTGGGCAACATACCTTCTGTTCTATTTTGTGGAATACTTTGAAAGTATTGGTGTAAACTCTTTTTGGAAAGTCTGGTAGAATTCTGTGCTAAAACCAATTGGCCCTGGGCATTTTTTTGGTTGGTAGACTTAACACTGCTATTTCTATTTCATTAGGGATTATAGAGTTGTAGAGTCCATTAGGTCTGTTTACATTGCTTATCTGATTTAACTTTAGTGAGTGGTATAGGTTAAGAAAATTATCCATTTCTTTTAGATTTTCAATTACGTGAAATAGAGCTTTTTAAATTATCTCCTTATGATAATTTTCTTGAAGAATCAACTCTTTGTTTTATTGATTCCTTGTATTGTTTGTTTTTTATTATTATTTTCAGCCCTAAGTTTGATTATTTCTCATCTACTACTTGATTTCTTTATTTTGTTCCTAGAGTTTTCAGATGTATTGTTAAGTTACTAAAGTGAAATCTCTTCAATATTTTAATGTAGGTACTTAGTGCTATGGACTTACTTGCATCTTAGAACTGCCTTCATTGTCTCCTGTAAGTTTGAGGAATGTTGGGTATTCATTTTCATTAATTCTAGAAAGTCTTTGATTTTTTTTCTCAATTTCTGTCTTGACCCATTTTTTGTTCAGTTGAGAGTTTTGCAGTTTCCATGAGTTTGTTATCTTTGTTTCTGTTGTTATTGATTCCCAACTTTAACGCATGGGGGTCTGACAGGATGCAGGAAGTTATTTCAATTTTTTTTATCTGTTGAGACTTGCTTTTTTTCTGAATATGTGATCAGTTTTGGAGTAGGTTTCATGAGGTTCAGAGAAGAATGCATATTCTTTCGTGTTTGAGTGAAATGTTCTGTAAATATCTGTTAGATCCCTTTGGTTTATAATGTCAGTTAGCTCCAGCATTCCTCTATTAGTTTTTGTTTTGATGATCTGTCTGTTGACAAGAGTTGGGTATTGAAGTTTACCACTATCAATGTGTGAGGATCAATATGTGCTTTAAGCTGTGGTAGTGTTTCATGTAGGAACTTGGGTGACATGGTATATAGATGTTAATTGCAATGTCCTCAGGGTGGATTTTTCCTTTGATGAGTGTGTAGTTTCCTTCCCTAGTTCTTCTGATTAATTTTGATTTGAAGTCTATTTTGTCAGCTTTCTTTTTAGGTACTTTTGCTTGGAATATCTTTTTCAACTTTTTACCCTGAGGTGATGTGTATCCTTGATACTCAGGTATGTTTCTTGGATGCAGCAGAAGGATGAATCCTGTTTTTCCATCCATTCTGTTAGTCTGTGTCTTCTTATTGAAGAACTGAGACCCTTAATATTGAGAGATATCAATGAGCAGTATTTGTTGATTCCTGTTATTTTTCTGTTGTTGTGGTGGTGATGGTGTGTGTATGTGTGTGTTACCCCAGTTTTGAGTTGCTTGTCTGGGATTATTTATTCTATGTGTTTTCTTTGAGGTGTAGTTACCCTCTTTGGGTTGGAGTTTACCTTCTAGAACCTTCTGTAGGGTTGGATATGTAGATAGCTAGATAGTACGCTTAAATCTGGGTTTGTAACAGAATGTCTTGGGTTTTTGATCTATGGTATTTGAAAGTTTTGGTGGGTATAGTAGATAGTCTCTTAGAGTGTGTAGAACATCTGCCCAGACCCTCCTGGCCTTTAGTGTCTCCACTGAGAAGTTGGGTGTTATTCTAATAGGTCTGTCTGTATGTTACTTGGTCTTTTTATCTTGCAACTTTTAATATTCTTTCTTTTTCTTCTTTTTTTTTGGTATGCTTACTGTTTGATTTTTATGTGCTGAGGGAACTTTCTGGTTCACTCTATTTGGTGTTCTGTATGCTTCTTTTACCTTGATAATCATCTCCTTCTCTAGAGTAGAGAAATTTTCTTCTATGATTTTGTGGAAAATACTTTCTATGCCTTTGGTCCATGTTTCTCCCCCTCTCTTCCTATTATTCTTAGATTTGTTTTAATTATATTTAATTTTCCTGGATGTATTGTGCTGTTTTTTTTAATCTAACTTTTTTGACCAAGGTCACAGAAATTTTGCCATTAGCCTACATGTTTTTCTAGCTGGCACAGCTCATGGGTTTCCATGGAATGCTAATCATTTTTACATTCTTAGGCTCAACCAGCCAGTAGATAATTTGAAAGAAAGGGAAACTGAAAATTCTTGGCATCCCATTAAAGCTAGTTCATATCCCGTTCCTCTGCATCCCTTGCCTGTTTCTTCCACAGGGAAGCATACAACACAGGATCTGGGTATGACCCGACTCTTCTGCCTAGCAGGGCAGAACTAGAGACTCCCAAATGTGTGTGTTACCCAGTAAAAGTAAAGCTTCATGTGGGCATGGACTACTTTTAGACATTCAGGTGGAATTAGTGGCCATATTTTTGTTTTTCTTTTCATCTTTCCATTCACATTGTATTTTGATAAAGTTTTGAGAGGAGTCCTAAGCACAGTACAAGAATTTCAGCCCAAATTCACCATTTGCTAATATGGTTGCCCTGTACCACTACTTTATTGGGAGTTGGCTATGAAAAGGACAACTACTTATCCAAGGCTATTGTGAGGATGTAGAGAGTGCTATCTTTATTTTGTGTGTGTTAGTAAGTATATATGTGTGAGCACAGTGTACATATGCATGCCTGTCGGGATGTGCAGAAGCTAGAGGAGGGTGTAGGCTGCCTTATTCTGCCAGTTCCTGTCTTCCTTTGAGACAGCGTCTCTCACGGAACCTGTAGTAGCCCCTGTACCATTGCTAACGCTGGAGTTACAGGCACATGTATAAGCCTGCCTGATTTTTTATGTGGGCAATTAGAGCTGAGCCCAGGTTGTCATGCCTGGTAAGCATTCTTACCCATGGGGCCAGCTCATGTTATTAGTTAGAGATGACTAGGTAATTAGTTAGTTAGGTGAGTTGAGAATGGTAGGCTTCAAACCTGAAACAAATGGCCAGGTGCCCACTTAACATATCAAAGCAGACACTGACAGTAGGTTCTCCCTGCCTCCCTAGAACCCTACCTATTTTAGGGTCCTTCTGCCTGGCATGCCCCATCACCTAACCTCAACAGTGGAGAAACCTGACCGTCATTGCCTTGGTCAGACAAATGAACAGCAACTTGCTGTTATAGGGCAAAGGCAGATGTGACAGTATTTAAATAAATGGGTGTGGCTTCGCTCTAACAAAATTGTGTTTACAGCCAGGTGGTGGTGGCACACACCTTTAATCCCAGCACTCCAGAGTCAGAGGCAGGTGGATCTCTGTGAGTTCAAGGCCAGCCTGGGCTACAGAGCTAGTTCCAGAACAGCTAGGACAGTTGCACAGAGAAACCCTGTATCAAAAACAAAAACAAAACAAAACCATGTTTACAAAAGTAATCATTAGATCATCTCTGGTCCCCAGGTCAGATTTATTTCTTAATTCATCAGCCCTGATTTGGATCTCAAATTCCTGTCTACAGTTAGTTAAGGGGAATGAGGGACCTAAAGGAACTTAATACTAAGGAAGTGCTACATATACTTAAAAAACAAAAACAAACAAACAAACAAACAAAAAACAGTGTTTTGGGAGACACGTGGTCCTGTTCAGATTCAAACTACATTGTGCAGGAACCTAGTTTCTTACAGTCAAGACTAGCCACCGCCACCCCAGCCATGTCCTAGTCCCCGTCTCCGACAATGATTGCCATCATTGCCGGAGTCACCAGCTGCACCTCCCAATCCCCTTGAGCTGCTCTTCAAAGTCTCCTGACATAAAGTCAATCCTGTATTCCTCCAAACTCTCCATGAAAATCAGATAGAGAATAGCTTTATGACAGAAGGATGAGGAAAGACGCCTGTGCTTAATCACGACTTTTCAATGAAGAGGGGAGTTGTGCCTTTTGACCCCTTTCCTCTCAAAGGAAAAGAAATTTCTTGGTCCTCCTAACAGTCTATGCTAACTATATTTCTACTGATAGCTGTCATAAGACAATCTCTGTTATGTTCCTACAATTTTCCCGTGACGCAAGACATGGAGTTAAAAATCTCAGTTCAACTCAGTCACTTAAGTCCAGCTCCAGGAGAGCCAGCACCCTCTGCTGGCCTCCATGGGTACCTGCAAGCACATGTGCATATATGTGCACAGGCAAATAAGTAAATAAAAAAATCTCAGTTAATTTCAGAAAGCGTCATGAAGAAATACCTATGGTCTGTTAGAAGGAAACAGTTTAAGGGACTGGGCTATGGCTTGGTGATATAGCACGTACCCAGAAAGAAATAATTTAAAAGAACTTAGAATGCAGCCATCAGTTTTAAATTAATATCAACATGTCTTTAAAAGTTATAAGACAGTTCCTTTCCATGCTTAAAGTTCCCTCATATATCTTAGAGGAAACTAATCAAAGCATAAGAGCTCTTCACAGACTGGACATTTTTCTGAATCTGTACCTCACTGCCACATCCCCTTGCTGCTCTCTGAACGTCTCTATACAGCCGTGGAATAGCCCTTTGTAACCCAGCCAACCTACTAGCTTCCGTTCTTGATCTGGCCTCCTCTCTTAAGAAGTCATTTTTGTGAGGATAAAGCTCTTTCCAAACCAAGGTTTCTTTGATTGTTTTTTCTTATTGCAAGGAAAGTTTTCACCTGCCCTTACTCCTTGGTGAGGTGATGGCCTTGAACTTGAACAAGCTCTTCTGATCTTTTCAACAAAGAACATAAAGTCTGCATTGCTGGCGATGTGCAGATGGAACCTAGGGCAAGTTTTAACCAAGTTCCTGGTTAAGTTTCCTGTCCCTCAGACCATACTTACAGGATAGTAGTTTTAAATGATCGTCTGTAAATGGAAATAAAAGCTCAAAATCATAGGAAATATTACTTCCTGAAGCTGCCTTCCAAAATGTCAGTGATACTCTCTTTTCTCTTGTAAAAATCTTAGATTTTTACCCAAACCCGGATGAACTCATAGGCAGCACTAGGAGAGAAAGCAAAGGCATGGCCCAGCACCCACTAAAATCATCACTCTTGTACATCTGGGAGACCCTGATTCCTAGCATGACTCAGAAAACAGTAACTATAATGGTCACACGGTTGGGTCATTTCTCGTAGAGGAACAGAATTGATAGATTGCCTCTAATAAGGGAGCAGAGTGGTGGTTAATTGCTAGATCCACCAACCCATTTCATTTATAAACTTGATAATTATTATTAGGCTACTGCCATGAACAAAGATACAATATCCCTGTCCTCAAGATCCCCTTGGCCTGGTGGGAGGTTGATCCTTGGTAAGGACAAGCATCAGATGCTGTGGGGGCACCACTTCACCAGACAGGGTATGGCAGGGATGAGTCAAAAGACTAAAGGAATGGTAAATGTCCTTCTGACTAGGTGTGCTTGTTGAGAGAGAAGAGACTGGTAAGTAAAAGTCAAGTTATGGAAGTCCCTTGGAAGCCTTACATCTGGGAAATTCCAATAGGGTAAATTCTGAGGACTTTGACTAGTTTGTTTAAGCAATTAGTGAATAAACACAGTAGCTAATAATTATGTTTTTTAAAGGTAATCAATTATTCATGATGCACTATAAAGATTGCACTGATCCTATGATACTAGAAAAACCTTGTGTAGAGACTGTATTGACCATTGGAGTGGTAGGTAGTAAGAATCGAGGGTGTTGTAGAACATTAGTCAAAGATGTGATGCATTTGTTTATGCTGTGGAACATTTGTTTAATGATGCAAAGATGTGTTGTATTCTTTTATGTTGCATTTGCTTAACTCTGTGTAGCTATGTTACTTTGCCTGTCCAAAACACCTGATTGGTCTAAGAAAGATCTGAACAGCCAATAACTAGGCAGGAGAAAAGATAGGTGGGGTTGGCAGGAAGAAAGAATAAATAAGAGGAGAAACCTGGAAAGAGAGAACTATGGGGGAACAAGAAAAAGAGAAGGCAAGGAGGACATCAGGCCAGTCATGGACTAAAAAGTAAATAAAGGTAACAGAATAGAGAAAGATAAAAGCTCAGAGGCAAAAGAGACAGGATAATTTAAGAAAAGCTGGTTAGAAATAGGACAAGCTAAGGCCGGGCATTCAAAAGTAGGAATAAGACTCGTGTATTTATTTGGGGTGTGGGCCCCTGCAAAGAGTAAAGAGTAATAAAGAACCAACAACAGGAGTGCAATTGTTATAGGAAGATTTACATGTTAATACTGAAATAGATTCAAATGTGGTTAGACACACTGATGGATGGGTGAGTTGTCAGGGGAAGCAGTTTCTGTGAGGCCCTGGGGTGTTCTGCAGTCTAAGGGACTCAGGAACATCACTTAGAACAGAATTTTAAGTATCATGATTCTTGAGTATTTTATTCTTGTCCTGTGGTTATATAAACTCACTGCTTTGGGTAGCCTTAGTAAAGACGATCTTCAGTTGAATTGAAAACTTTGACTCCAGGGATGTGGAGTTTGCTCAGTTGTTAAAGTGCTTGTCACGCAAGTGCATGGACCTATGAGTTAAGAGACTTAGCTCCCACACAAAAGCCAGGCACAGTGGCACACACAATCCCAGAGCTGAGAAGACAAAGACAGTCAGATCCCTAGAAC
The DNA here is from genome assembly GCF_014885135.2 of Alexandromys fortis. Taxonomy (NCBI): domain Eukaryota; kingdom Metazoa; phylum Chordata; class Mammalia; order Rodentia; family Cricetidae; genus Alexandromys; species Alexandromys fortis. Next base: position 12,240,786 of record NW_026067899.1, read on the forward strand.
TGACTGGCCAGGCAGCATAGTTGAGTTGGTGAGTTCTGAGTTCAGTAAGAGACCCTGACTCAGAAAATAAAGCAGAGAAGGAGGGAGATGCCCAGTGTTGACCTGTGATCTACAAATGCAAAAGCACACATAATGCATGCACACACACACTTAAAATAATGTGCACGCATGCATACCAACAAAGAAAGAAAGAAGTACAGTCTTTAGCCTATATCTATTTGTAGAGAAAATTCAGCTACCCAACATTCTACTGACTAGGGGGTCATTTTTAGTAATAAGACTCTCTACCTTCATATTAAGATTCTAGGCACCACTGATTAAAATAGTTGATTAAAAACATAAGAGAAAAAAATCTGAAGACAATTTTCTTTTACTAAATTCCTCTGAAGTTCTTTGATAAAATGCTGTAAGCTGAATCCTTTTTGGCTTACTCATGCTGGAAACAGAGAACAAAGATTCCTCTGTAAAAAGTTCCCAATCACTCTCCGGGATCTTGCAGTGTGCCATTAGCCTTATCGTTGCTATGTAAGGAGTCCTACTTTCCTTAGATATCCTGAGTCAGTTTTCTGCTCCTGTAATAATGTCGGCTGACCTCCTCTGGAATTCCTTCTTCAGCACTCAAGTATTGATTCCAAGACATACAACGATCTTCCTCTCTCAAATTTTAGTGGTTAGTAAGATGGACTTAAAGTTATTTTGAGTGAAAGTTTGTCAGTCAAAAGTGACAATGCAGCTACTGTTTAGAACACCGAGGTGCACGCAGATGTAAAGCTTGCATGCAGAGACACGGAGGCAAACACACGTGCACAGGCACACACAGTTGACACAGATGCAAACACACATGCAGAGTCACACAGTTGACACAGATGCAAACACACATGCAGAGTCACACAGTTGACACAGATGCAAACACACATGCAGAGGCAAACATATCTAAGATAAAAAATTTCTGTAACAGAATTAAAAAGTATTTTCCTTTATTTCTACTTTATGTTTATATTTGGCCTGAGTGTATGTCTGTGCACCACAGGTATACAATGCCCATGGTGTCCATGAGAAGATGTTGAATCCCACGGTACATGTGGTACAGACAGTGGTGAGCTTCCATATGGGTGCTGAGAATCCAACCCTGGTCCTCTGGAAGAATGGCCAGTGTTCTTAAATACTGAGCAGATGTCAAACAAACAAAAAAGATGTAAAAGCCCCTGTAGAAGTTTTTTTAACATCAGCTTCAAGAGGAAGTCCAATAAGAAAGTCAGTGTTATTTAGGTCAGTTTCTTGGATATAGGCCACATTTCCACGGTCTTGGCTTGAAACTGGACCTACATAGAAGGATTAGCAGGTTGCGAGAAGTGGAAAAGGTTGAAGCAAGAATGAGACATTTAACCCCAACCATAGTATGCTTTTGTGGTTTTCTGCTTAGTGCTAAATTGGTTCATAGGCAATAATGTGCTGGTAAATATTTGCCAACTCGTCAGGCAGGCCTAGAAGTAATGAGGTAAGTTCTAATTTGTGGTTTGCACCAATTTCAGCAGTGTAGATACCTCTGCCATTGCCTGTTTTAAATGACTAACTGGATGTCACTGAACACAGAGTTTGTAAGAGGTGTGCAATTATATACGAAGATATTTTATTTTTACAGTGCTGACTTAATAACAGGCATCATTAACCTCAGGCATGGATGATGTGAAAATTAGTATAATAATCAGAAGTGATGTGTTTTGAGTTTTTAATATTTTTGAAAATATAGCCTATTTCATTATAAATTTATATAATTTAATGCATAATAATGGTTGTATTTAAGAACTGGCTTGTATTTAACATTTAAGAATTGATTCTCCTTAGAAATAACCTAAATTCCCCTCGACCAAAGAATGGATAAAGAACATGTGGTACATTTACACAAAGGAGTACTACGCAGCAGAAAAAAAA
>NW_026067899.1:12245723-12293422 GCF_014885135.2 Alexandromys fortis
GGGGTGGGGGGGAAGAGACAGAAATCTTTAATAAATAAATAAATTAATTAAAAAAAAGAGTTGGTTCTCTCCAGCTGATATGGGGTTCGTACAAATGTATGAGGCCCTAGGTTCCGCAGCAGAAGGAAGAAGGTATGTTACTGGGTCCCCGAGGAGAGCCTGCTGGGCTCTGTGCGTTGCCATGGAAGGGCTAGTGTCAAGGTACTGTTATCAGCTGTGCCGTCTCCCCAGCGCCCTTTCCCAGAATGCCACAGTTGTATTGTGCTCGGCAGGTAATTGCGCTGGTCCTGGCGCGTGGGGCCAATCTGAAGTCAAATGGGCGACAGCTGGAGAACTTTCAGGCCTCGAGTAGGAAACCAATGAGGCTGGGAATGGAGGGCGTGTTTCTACCATAGCTGCTTCCTAACGCAGGCAACTTTGGAAGCCAAGTAAATCTCGAGATGTGCTGGACATGACCTTTAAAAAGTGATTTACTAGGTGATCTACGACCAAAAAGAGAGCCTCTGAGCTGGGTACGAGAGGCACGTCTCAAGGGTGCAGCACAGATTTTTTGACAAGAGTTTTAAAATCTCCAGGAAGAGCCTGGCAATGGACACTGACCTCAGTTTTAAGAGACAGGCAGAAGCTCTCAGGAAGTAATAATGAGTAGGAAGGACAAAACTACTTGATTTTATATCAGTTGCTTCTCTTGTCACTGCCCCCCAAATGCTTTACAAGAAGCAACCTAAGGAAGGGAAGATGTGATCTATTTATACTTTGAGAGAGTATAAGTCCATCATGGTGAGGAGGGCGTGGTCAGATTAGTTCTCTGTGGTCGTAGGGTGAGAGGTTGCTTGCTTATCTTCCAGCAGACGTGGAACAGAGAAAGAAGGCCAGCTTTCTCTTCTTTCCCTAATTATTTCAGTTAGGGACCCCTGCCTAAACACTGGTGCCACCCACATTCAGGTCAGATCTTCACCAATCAGTTAATCCTCTTTAGACACACCCAGCGGAATACGTCCCTTAATGCTGTAGGCAGTTCTTAATCCAGTCAGGTTGACAATCAGCTTTACCCATCACAATGGTAAATGAATGTTAAATGATGGTGAATCTCCAGAGTTATGCTGGAAGGCTGATATAGCGTGGGAATTAGGGCTGTGGTTTCATACGAAATTATCAAATGCAGGAAGTACCGTGGAAGACAATTAGTCAATAAATATCTTAGAAAGTAGAAAATTAGAAGGGTTACAGTAGACAGTGTGATAGAACATTTGGATATTATGACATTCATAAAGCTATACTTGAAATGCAGAGAAGAAGCCAGTAAGTGTCAATCAATTGTAAATATCAACAAGGGGTAAAGAACAAATCATTCCTCCTAGTGGGTCCACATAAAGCATGGTGGAAGGAGGGTTTCAAGCATGCCCAGGAACAGCAATAAGATGGATCCCTATCAAAATAAATTGACACCTTAGCCTACACAGACCTATCAGTGTGAGCCTGTGAGGATCCAGTAGCCTTGGGGACGTACACAACTATCTTGAGTGTAGTACAGGAACAAAAACACAGTGGATGACATGGGAGTGTATTCTTGATTTTTCTACTTCTGCGATACCACACCATGACCAAGGTGTTTGGGCTTACAGTTCCAGAAGGTTAGCTTCCATGGTCGTCAAGGCAGGGAGTGTGGCAGCAGACAGGCATTGGGACCTGGAGCAGAAGCTGAGCGTTTGCATCTCCATCTCGAACCAGAAGCAGGAAGCAGAGAAAGCAAACTAGAATGGTAGGAGTCTGTAAACTCTTAATTCCTGCCTCCAGTGGCACACTTTCTCCAACAAAGCCACACCTCCTAAGCGGTCCCAGACAGTGCCACCAACTGGGGACCAAGCGCTCAAATGCTGTAGACTATGAGCTCCTTGTGTTCAAACTCCCACAGAATGCTAGAGAAAGAGCAGCTTTCCCTCAGAAGAGGTCAAACGCTTGGGGCCGCTATCAAGTGGGCTCTCTGGACCAGGCGGCTTAAAGCATTCCTGGCACAGGGAAACACAGCAGGGCCAGTGCAGTATCCAAGGCACTGGTCATTAGAATAACGTCTACCTCTGGTGCCTAGTTCCCCTGCATTGCTCTTCCAAGAGACTGCAATCCCCGCAAAGCAGAAGATTCCACACTCCAGTGCATGGCAAGGCCCTCCCTGCAGAGAGCCCAAGGTAGACCCAAGGGACTGCATTTTACAAACAGATTTTAGTGACGTTGACTTACCGCCTACTCTCTGAAAAATACAATATAATTAAGCCCAGTCCCCTGCTGCTGAGAACAGGTCTGGAAACACGGTGTTGAACAGGCACAGTTTTGACAGTCCCACCTGGACAGCAAGCGCCCCGTGAGAGGCAAGCTCGGGGCCTAGCTGTGACAATTAACCTGTGGCAGTTGCCTGGAAACATCTCTTCCTCTTACTTGGCTCTGGTAACTTTGATTTTTAACTCTGACGGATTCCCTTATGCTTAATACTATATATATCGTTCCAAATATTTCTTGGAAATAAATGAAAAATAAGCCAATCTTCTTCACACCGAGTCTAAAGAGAGGGCTAACGGCACTGCCGAAATATTAGTTGAGTGGCAAATTATTTTTTTTGCAAATGTAATGAGAATATCTTTAAAGTTAAGTTTTTAATACAAATAGGCAATTTTAAGCACACGATATTTTTATATACTTAAAAAGCATGTGCATTCATAGCACTTCTATCAACACTCAACTGTTTGCATTTTTAATTGTGCCTTATTAATTGAAGAGGAAGCAGTCTTACGTTCCCATCAACTGCACAGAGAATTCTTCCCTTTGTTAAGCGGTTGTCGCTCTTTAATCTTACGGCATTTTTCAAATCCCACAAACAGAAAAGGGCTCTCGTCACCAGGCGAACGTGCATGGGCTTGAAAGCTGCAAACGTTTGAAAAGACCTGGGCTTTTCGGGGCTTGTTTTCCCCTCACACCCAGAGGTTCTGGTTAATCAAAGCATGCTCCACAAAGCCTCCCTTCCGAGGACATCCAGAAGTGACCTCATGTCGGAGCAGGCTCAGACAGGGCTTCCTCCAGTCATGGCGGGTGAGTGGTCTATTTTCGGAAAGACTTGTTTCTGTCCACTTGGATGCCAATTTGGCTTGTGATCACTCTAAAGCACAGAGCTGGAGCTGTCTACGCAGGATGTTTCTGTTTAAAGAACGCACACAAGGAGGAAATATTGTCTGTGTCTGGCTAAAGTGATAAAATTATTTTCTCAGCCCAGGATCTCAGCAGAAGACAGATTTGTTGATGACAATCTTTCGGAAAGCAGGGACAGGGTATCAGAAAGGCATATTCGGAAAGTCTTCAGGAATATTCTTATTTGAAATAACGGGGTACATTATTTATTTTCTTGAGATGGCTGGTGACATTGTATTCACTGTCAGGAAGCAAGCAGATAGTAGAGAGAAAAGGGGGCTAGGCTATCAAACCTCAAGACCCCCTGTCCCAGACTCGCTTCAGCCAAGTGCTTTATCTAAAGACTCCAAAGTCCTCCCAAACAGCACCTTTAGCTGGGGACAAAATGTTCAAACACATGAGCCGATAGGAAGACATGTCACATTCAGACCACAGAAATAGAGTTCGACAGATGTGAACTGTGACATCTGAAAGAGGACAATTAATATTATAATGTGGGGCCGGCAGGATGGCTCAGTGGGTCATGCTGCTTGCTGTGCGAGCCTGGCAACCTGAGTTCAGTCCGTGGAAGCCATATCAAGGCAGAGGGAGAAAGCCAGCTTCCCAGGCTTGTTCTTTGGTCTCCACATGTGAACCGTGGCGTGTGCATCCATACACAAACAATAAAACACCAGTATTTCCTGAAAGAAAAGGTATACTGCAAATCTGCGGAGAGCCTGTGATCACCTTTCATGCCTGCGACAAGGCTGGCTACGCCTCTAAGAATTAGAATCATAGCCATTCACTTGGCTCAGTCTCAGGCAATGGGACTGACTGGCCAGCAGCTTCGGTTAGAGCAAAAGCCCCCCACCATAAGAAGCAGCACTGATACCCCTTTTCATCTTTACATGGAACCAGTGGACCTCACTGTTTACTGGGGTCATGTTTAAGCTCTATAGGAGGGCGGGGGACACAGGCCTGTGTTCTGTGGTCCTGATCACTGTGGTCTTTGGAAAGGGAGATGGCTTTTTTCTCTAAGGAGCCTTTCAAATTGTTACTCTGCTCTGGGAAGAATGTGGACAAGGAGGCAAGCCTATTTCTTATTGCCTTTTGCCAACTATATCAAAATAGACCAATGTTTGACAATTCATTAAAATAGAATTTTGTTAGCATTAACTGTCTTGTTTCTACCAGCAACGTGCCTGAGACCACTTCCTCTGTGTGTTTTCCAGGTTTCCCTTTCCCTATTTACTCCCCCATTTAGGGGTTTGATTAAAATTCTGACATTGTATGAAATTTTACAAATTGTATGTTATTGGAAGCCAGTTTCATTGTATTCCCCTGGTCTGGTCTAGCATGCTCCTCCATTTTTTTTGCAGAGGCATCCCAAGGGATGCCCTTTGGAAGGCTGGTGAGGACATATCTACCCCACTTCATATGGAAAAGGAAAGGAAACCACCAGGTTTCTGCAGCCTCATTTCTGCTCAGGCCCAAACACGCTCAATGCTAGGGTTACCTTGGCGGGAAGCCAGGAGCACTGCTGTTGTCTATTGCTAAAGAAAATCTAGCCATTTATCCCAGGGCTTGGTCTGGAAGGCTGGGTCTTCAGGCAGAGAAAAGACTGTTCAGGGAGGCACAGTGGGGGCCGAGCCACCAAAGAAGCTGGCCGACACTCTAGCAGTAGCAAGAGTAAGTCAGCTCTGAAGGCAATAAGGACAAAGGACCCGAGGAAAGGAACAACCACTGTTAGTATATTTCACTGTTTGTTTTCTTAAAGCGTATTTCAAATGGCTAAACAAAAAGCTTTGTGTGTGTGTGTGTGTATGTCTATGTGCACATTTGTGTGTTCAAGTGCACATGTGTAGGGGGTGTGCTTGTGTGTGTGTGTGCTTTTGGAAACCCGAGGGCAACCTCAGATGTTAATTCCCTAAGTGTCAACCACAAGTGTGTGTGTAGGTGATTTATATGTATATGTTCACGTGCATGTGCCTGTTTGTGTGCTGTTGTTAGCTTTCTTCCATTCCCCTCTTTATTTTTGGAGACAATGTCTCTCACTATACCCAGAGGTCACCAATGAAGCTAGCCTGGCTGGCAGTGATCACAAACGGCCCTCCAGTGCCTCCCACACATACCCTAGCGGTAGGACTCTAGGTTGTAAGTGCGTGCCACCATGCCCAGCTTTTTATTTGCATGGGTCCACGGAAATCTAAACCTAGGCTCTCATGTTTGCAAGGCAGGCACTTTACCAAATGAGCTCTCTTTCCAGCCCTCACCGAAGAGTTCTGATGACGTAAACACTTTATAATATTCTTACAGTGGAAATAAGAAGGGTTACTTAAAAAAAGAAAAGAAAAAAAAAGACAACGAAAATAGGAAAAGGCAGCAGTCTTCCCTAAAGGTATTTATGAAAGTCAATTTTTATGCTTTTTGTTGTTGTTGTTTTGGTTTGGTTTGTGGTTTTTTGCCTCAAATGTTAAGGCCGTTTGATGATCATTTCCTAGACTGAAAGGAAAACAAGGTTGACTGCCTTGCCGTGGGCAGCTGAATCACTATTTAAAAAAAAATTCTTGGGTCCTTTTGATGTTTGCTGTCTGTAAAAGTTCTGAGAGGCGTGGGAAGAAAGAAAGAGAAGGGGAAGCGGGTTTTAAAGCAGCATTGAGAAGCCAGACTTTACAACTCTTGTTTACTTAGATCATTCGCTGGAGGGTAAGGGTTGGGCTGCTTGTGATGTCTCGGGGCTGCGTCTTCCAACATGCCTGTAAAGTCTGGCCGGCAGCTCTAGCCTCATGGTGCAGTGTCTGTCTTAGAAGCACAGGTGCCCACTACAGCCTGTTATCACATGGAGTTAAAGGAGATGAGACCCAGCTAGGAACCAGAATTTGATAGCATGGAAGCATATTTTATTAGCATGGTTTGTATTCTATAAAACACATCTTTAACATTTTTAATCATCAAAAATCTTATGCATCTTTCGGGGATTCTTCTAAAGCAATGCTTCTCAACCTTCCTAATACTACGAATCTTTAATACAGTTCCTCATGTTGTGGTGACCCCCAACCATAAAATTATTTCATTGCTACTTCACAACTGTAAGTTTGCCACTATATGAATCGTAATGTAAATATCTGATATGCAAGATATTGGACAGGTTGAGAACCACTGTTTTAAGGCATCATCCAACAAAACTAGCTACTCGTTTATTTTTATTTTCTTGCCTTTAAAAACATTGTTTTTTTTTCCTGTACAAATGAAAGTAGAAGAAGAAATTATGGAAAGCTTCTAGCTTGCTAAGCAAACCTGCATCACGAATTCCCTTATAGAGCCATTAAAATGGCCATTCACTATCTTGAAGATTTTTAAAAACTCAAATGCATATTAATCATGAAGCTAAACGAAGCCTGTCATCGACCCATTTATGAGCTCGAGATCCACTTTGCAAATTTCCTCAGGGTGCCAGGGGTCACGTGGCAAGCGCTAGCTCCTGTGCATACTTTCCAAAGTCCAGTGTTGTCCACCGAGTGGGTATTCCCCATCGCTCTGTTGCAGGAGCATGCTTGCTCATGACTGACCACATACCTGGCAAGAGGAAACTTAAGAAGGATTTACTTGGTTTACTGTACCAGGCTTTTTCTTTTCAGCCACCAGCCTGCTCCCAAATCATGACACAAAGACTTATTACTAGTTTTGAATGCTCAGCTTAGCTTAGGCACGTTTTCTGGCTAACTCTTCTAACTTAAATTAACCTGTTTATCTTCTTCATTTTTGTCTCAGCTTATTACCTTTCTTCTGACTATCTTATATTCACTGCTTCTTTAGGTCTGGCTGTCTGTCTGGCAGCTGGCTGGCTTCTTGCCCTGGATGTGCTCCCTCTTTGTCTCCTCCTCCTCCTCTTGTTCTTCCTTTTCTTCATTTTGAGCCTAGATTTCTCCTGTTTATTGTCTCTGCCTGCTAGCTCTGCCCATGCCTCCTCTGCCTACGTATGGGCCATCCAGTTCCTTATTAGACCAATCATGCAGGCAAGGTGAAACAGATGTAACATAACTTTACATAATTAAACAAATGCAGCATAAACAAAAGTGACACACCTTTACACCGTGCAAGTAATTCTACTGCATAAACAAACGTAACACATCTTTGTCTAGTTAAAATAATATCCCACAACAGTTTATAGCCCTAAAAGCTTCAGTTCTTCAGGGCAGGAAAGGCGGTATTGGCAGTATTGGCTCTTGACTGTGGCAGCAGGAGCGTGACGCTGCTTGTTCACATCTGAGTGTATGGGGAGGCAGAGAGAAGGAAATGCCAGTCCTTAATTCATTTCCCCTTTTGTCCCCTTTTATTCAGTTAGCGACTTCAGCCCCTGGGATTATGTCACCCCTATTTTGAAAGGATTTTGCCTCTTCAGCTAAGCCTCTCTGGAAACACACTCACAGACGCCCCCAAAGGGATGCCTCACTAGTGCCATGGCATTTCTTAATTCAGTGGAGTTGGTGATAAAATAACCACCACTTCAGGGCTTTTTATTTGCTTTGCAGAAATACGATTGTTGCCCAATTGTGCACATAGTGCTTTCATATGCAAGTATTTAGTAAGTGAATTTGTATTGGCAATAAGGCTAGCAGTGATCTGCCTGGGTAATCTTTTGGCTTTCAGTTCATAATAAAGGAAAAACAGTGGGGCATTGATGCGCACCATGCTCCTCCCTAGTCCCAGTCTTAATAAATCTGTCAGGTTTGGCTTTTAACGTTCCTGATTGTACAAAGACATCAGATATGAGCTTTGTTCTCCTTCACTCCCTCTTCTCTTCCAACTCCTCAAGTGACTAAACATCCTACAAAGCAATACTTATTTATAGGTATAACGGGAGGTATATGGTTACTGCATTGATAATTTCTTTGTCACCCCTGCTTCCTGGGGCGGCTGGTGGGATGTTTTGCCTTGCGATTTCACTTCATTCGCCATTCATTGTGTCTCTTATTCAGTGTGCTTATCTTTGTTTCCTGCACGTTGTTGGCCATTGGAGGCACCAAGGAAATGAAGCCACAGCCCCCTGTGTGAAGGAAACGTGATATAGCAATGAAGAAAGGCATAAAACTATAGTGCATGCCTGCGCGAAAGTGCCTGCTGGCTCATAACAAGCAAGTAGCATTTCCCAAACTGGATTCGGGTGACAAATTTTCTGCTATCAAACAAATTTGGACAATAAGCACAGTAAGCCTTCCTCTTGAAGGTTCCTTATATATGCCGCCAAAGTATTGTAGATAATTAGAGGCACTCTCTGGGAAGACACCTTTTTACCGCACTTCAGGTTTTCCAATACTCACTTGAACACACGTATTGCCATCCACATGTTAATGTGCCGTGGGATTTACATCCCATGAGTCATCAGTCTGGGAAATGAGCCAGTAGGTGCCACATCTGTGCACAGCTTGGTTCTAGGAACCCTGAGGGCCAATGAGGAGATGAAGAACGACACATATAGACACGGAAAAGGGGTCTGGACTTCCTGATGGAGAAGCCACAGCACCCTGGAAACTCAGCAAGTATGTTATATACAGTTAAGTAGGGAGGAGGAGTTGTTGTATACGGCTCAACAAGGAGATGACATTGCTCACAGAAATAAACAAGGAAGTGGGGTTATTCTGTGTGACTGAACTAGGAGGCAGGTTTAGCTGATCTTGGTAGAGGCAGTCTCCACAGGGGAAAGGTTTTCAGGCTGTAAACATCCAGGGAGAAAGCTAGGGCAGAAATTTTCTACATGCACTCAACATGAGCACACAGGCCAGCAACAAGCTTGGCCATCATCCCTCTCAGCTCCACTGGGGGAAGCTTTTGCCACACCCATTGAACTGAGACATTGGAGTCCTTGACATATTCATACTCATGTAAAAACAATACACTTTTCACTTAGGACTTAACTTACTCATTGAAAGTTACTAACTAGCTCAGCTGGTAGTATGATATTCTATTAAAGAGATTATAAGATACATATTCTCTTCATAAATGAAACGTTTATTAATCAGGACTTCCCCACCGCCCCCAGACAACTGACAGAGCCTCACATAAACTAGCTTAGACAGAAAAGCATGGAAGCCCAGCATTGGGTCCTATTTCAGAGAGTCAACAGCTGGCTTACGTCCCTCCAACCCTCCTCTTCCTTTTCCAGCAGCTGGCTGTGTATGGATACAGATTTTCTCCACGTGGATGGGAAGGACATTAGGAAGAAGAGGAGGACTGGTTACAAGTAGCTCCAGGTTCAGATCTTCCTAGCATAGTGTCCTCAAAGAGGAAAGATTTCCTTTTTTGGTATCCACAATATAAATTGCAAAGATTCTGATTGTCTCAGCTGAAGTCATATGCTCACCCAGAGCCAACCACAGTGGTCATCTCTATAATATATTATTATTATTATGCATATCTGACCACATAATATGCACACATAATAAAAGGGGAGCAATTCTCTGAATTAATCCCTCAACAGACATACAAGGGATAAAAAGATACAATTCACCAGGAGAGGATTGATAGTAGTTGGTGAGGCATTGGTTACTTTTCTGTTGCTGTGATAAGACACTGTAACCAAGACAACTTAAAGAAGAGAGAATTTATTATTTGTGGTTTACAGTTGCAGAGACTTAGAATCTGGCAAAGTAGAAGTAGCAGGTGTCAGGCAACTGGCTAGCATCTAAGAGCTCACATCTGGAACCATATCCAGAAGGTAAAAAACACATTGGGAATGGCACATGTTTTTTAGAACCACAAAGCCCACTCCCAGTAACATACTCCCTCTGACAAGGCCACACCTCCTAATCCTTCCCAAATAGTTCTACCAACTGGGGACCATGTATTTAAACATAGGAGCCTATGTATGACGTTCTCATTTAAACCATCACAATGACCAACACAACTTAATGAATAGTTTATTTTGCCTATTGGCTCCAGAGGGAGAAGAGTCCCTCTTGGTGGGAAAGCATGGCAGCTGGAACCCAGGAAGCTAGCTCGGGGCTCACATCCTCAACCATGGAGCACAAAACAAAGAAAACGATTTGGAAATAGAGCCAGGCTTCAAGCTCTCAAAGATTCCCCTACCCCAATCAGTGGCAATTTTCCTCCAGCAAGACTGTTCCTTCTAAACCTCTCCAAATAGCCCCACCAACTGGGGACTACATAGTCAAATATTCGAGCCTCCGGGAGGCAATTCTCCACCACCACAGTAAATGCTAGAGAGATTCAAAACAACAGATGTCTACCGCGGTACGGTTTAATTATTAACTTCTAGATTTGGCCATAATAGGCAGTTGGCTCTGGTTTTCAATTTCTGTTAGAAGGAGAAGATTAAAAAGTCAACTATTTTAATATTTAAGTTGTTATTTTTAGAAGACATCTCTAACTTGCAAGGCAGTTTCTAGCTAATAAATCCAAAGAGAAAGTCACCTCAGTCATTTCCCTGAGCATATTCAAGACTTTCTTGGCCCCAAGATGTCACATTGCTCAAAGTAATACATTCTTAGGTTTTTAAGTAGCTAAAATCAATCTACTATGAATATTTTAGGTTGAAAGTTTTTATATTTATGTTATAAGGTATTATTAGCAGTACAAACTTAAATGTCTGTCCTTAGCTATAGTGATCTCCATATAACTGATTGTACAGAATCTTGGCTCTACTCAAGACACACATGACTTACCCCTAAGGGGCTGTAAATAGGCCTTTTGGGTTTCTGTTTAGACTTGCCGTGAGTTTGTTCCATTGGTTATATGAACTCTGTTCACTGCGTAAGTCAGTAGCTCTGCATTGAGCCCTCAGTGTAACACAGCTGTTCTTGAAGGATTTGTCTGAGAATAATCCTGAACTTACAGAAGAAAGATAAAAAAGATCGAAGGATTTATTTACAGCTTCGAAGGAGAGGTAAGTTCAATGTTTTCAGTGAGCTGCCTACATTTGGAGTTCAGATTCTGAGTCTTTTTTAATTGAGAAAATAAAGAAGATTCATGCTGGGGCCTTGGGTGGACAGATGCAAAAGAGTTAGTGACAGAGTTTGTGGGGAACAGCCAGAAAGAGGGGACACATTCCAAGAGAGAGGTGGCCATCAGTTTGGGCATTGCCAACAGGTCTCATAGGAAGAGACTCTGAAAGAGACCCCGGAGTGTACAATTTGGAGCCTATGGTAACATTGAAGAGAGTCATTTCCAGGGAGTGGAATCAACAGACCCCAAACTGCTGCCAGCATGAACCAAACTAAGCAAGCATCTCACACAGAGAATGGAGCTCCTTCAATTACAAAATGGTTCTTTCTGTAGAAAGAATAAGGAAAGGAAGGATATGGCATCGGACAAGGGAGTCAGAGCCAAGAGACACATTTCTCGCCCCTCCTGAAGAAGCTGTGTGTCCAGGAGAAGACCATGAACGGTGTGGCTTGAGATGGAGACTGAAGCAAAAGCAAGGAAGAGGTCCATTTTTGGAATGTGATACTAGCGACAACAGCTAAGCTTATGGGAATGAGATCCTGGGCTCATGGAGAGGATGTGAGAAGGTGAACCTTGGTAAGGTCATCAGAACAAGGCATGAGAAAGGAAGGCCAAAGGCCTTTTTCCAGTGAAGCAGGGCCTGAGGTCCTCTCTGCTCAGGAGGGGAATTACTTACGTATGAACTAAGAAGGGTGAATGCCAAAACAAATGGAGTACAGAAAATGGTCGTGGGATGCGTTGAACCTGCTGTAAAGCATTAAGTCAACAAAAAATTAGGGCTGGGAATTGGCAGGGTGGCTGTCCAAAGAAAAGAAAGAAAGATAATCAATGGATTTTGGTGGATGTGGGGCTTTCAAAAGCCAGGAAGAAAATGTAATAAAACCTGATCAGGTCTGGAAGGAAAGCTAGAGAAAGAATTCAATATTTTGTAACCTTTAAAAGAAACAGGCTTGATGGAGGTGGGTCTTGTAATAATAAAGAAACTGCCTCGGCCCTCATAGGACAGAAAATTAGGTAGGCGGAGTAGACAGAAGAGAATGCTGGGAAAAAGAAGCTGAGTCGAGGAGTCGCCATGATGCTCCCACTCCAGACAGACGCAGGTTAAGATCCTCTCTGGTAAGCCAGCTCATGGGCTACACAGAATATTAGAAATGGGTTAGAACAATATGTAAGAGCTAGCCAATAAGAAACTGGAACTAGCAAGGCCAGGCAGTGTTTGAAAGAATACAGTTTCCGTGTAATTATTTCTGGGTATAAACTAGCCATGCGGGCGGCCGGGTGCCGGGGACGCAGCCCTGCCGCTCCTATTTCAACACAGGCTTAGCCCCCATGTCTGGTACACAGTACCCAATGAACAATGTTGAGAAATGCAAATTTTGCTGAGCTAGAGCTGCAGGTAAGGTAAGATTAACTAGGAGCCAGCAGGAAGCGGCTAGGAAGTCCATAAGAATGAGTCCCCAGAGCCGTGCAGTCTGCAGTCTTTCTTAGCAGATACAGGAAGCTGAGGGATTGGCATCATCAACAGCATCTCCCATGGCAACAGTCACAACTGATGCTAATACGCTCCAAGGTGCTCTAAGGAAGCAGGTTGTAGAAGAGGGATGGCCACTGGGAAAGAAAGGGCTGTTGGTTACACATCCAGTGGAGGCTATGACCTGGACAGCCAGTATGGAAGCCCAAGAACCACGGTAGAGAGAGAGCCATGTAACTGTAAAGTCAGTGGGGAAATCTCTGAGTGTCACTGGGGATCAAAGCCATCATCTCCCCTAGGTACCCTCTATTTCAGGGGCCGCCACAGAAGTATTGTCACCAAGAAACACTGGTTTTCAGCTGAAGACAACTGCAGACAGGAGCAATTATAAGTGGGGTCATGTGGTCTGCTCCAGGGAGGGGCATTTTATTGTCAACTGTGTTAACACTTCTGGTACATAACTAGCGGAAAAATCGTCTTTTTGTCAGTTTTATTATTATTTTAAAATCTCTGCAGATACCACAGATTATATTCCCTACTCCCACTTATTATATTATTGGCATGAGTTGTGTAGGAAAAACATTGAGGATATGTAAAGATTGAAAATGGATTACAGAAAGTCACGTAGAAAGCAGTTAGGGATGGGTTTGGAGATCGATAAGGAACAGTGGCAGAAGTAGCTTGTCGGATTAACGTGGGAAAAAGACCAATGTGCCACCTGCGACACCTTTCCTGTGCCTGCCTAGTCTCACCTTAGCCTACTTGCTCTCAGTTCTGCATTCCCAGGTCAAGTCTGTATTCCATCTCAAGGTGGTGATTTGGGTATCTGGCTTAGAACTGAGTATAACCAACAGGAAATGGACCTCACTTCCATTTGTGGGTTTCGCTGCTGGAGATAAAATACCCATCTGTTTGCGGCTCAAAGGTCTATTCCCAGGGCGAACAGCCCGTGCCTCCTCTTTCAGGTGGATAAGCTTTGACTTACTTCCTTCTGCTTCAAGTTCACTGAACAGACTCTAAATATGAGGCTGAGGTTTTCAGCTGTCATCAAGATATGTTTTGTTCATCTGAGGGAAAAACAAGCTTCGTAACCACCACTGTTAAGACTGCCCATCAATGATACCGCTCCAAGCCTGAGAAGGCTGTGGTCACCCCGGGAGCCTGCCATCCATATGTTTTGGAGACGCAGGCAGGTAGGAGAGGGCAGGGTTGGATGCCAACAGCACCATCAGAAATTTCTAGTCTGGATTAGACCCAAAGCGTGTAACTGTGATGTATAAGCACACAGACAGAAATAAGCCCTGCCTAGGTAGTAATTTGTACCTGCTTTTGCCTTGATAACAATAGTCAGGTAAAGTCCCTTTAATGTATATATTTATCTATGTTGCAGTTCTCAGAATGTGGTCCTCATGCCAGCAGCATTCGTATCATTCAGAAATATACTGAAAACGCTGACTGCAGGCTCCACTCAGTTTCTTTAAACCAGAGGCCCAGGGGTAGAGGCAGCCAGCTGCCCAGTCCCTAGGTAGCTAGGCTCAGGCTGAGCTGCCTGGCATTGTCCCCAACCTGGACTCTTCTTGTTCTTGAGCATCTCTGGGAGAATGTCTAACCAAGAATTAGTGTGTGTACCCCACCAGTAGGATTCAATGGGATTTGTAGTGTCCTGGCATCTGTTTTTGGTAAGTTCCAGTTGTTCTAATAATGGTTACAGCTAAAAACCATTGTTCCATAGTGATCCAAGAAATGGCTCTCCAACCCATTTGGATGTGAGCATCCAAAACTAACTTATTGAGAACCATTTGACCATGACCAGAGTGATGTGGGATTCCCCTCTGTATGCTATGAATGTTTTATTGCCATTGGTTAATAAAGAAGCTGCTTTTGTCCAGGCTGGAAGAGATATAGAGAGAGAAAGAGTAGGCAGAGTCAGGGAGACACCAGGTAGCTGCCAGCGGAGACAGACATGCTGGAACTTTGCCAGTAGGCCACAACTTTGTGGTGATGCACAGACTAATAGAAATGGGTTAATTTAAGATGTAAGAATTTGCCAGAAATACTCTTACGCTATTGGCCAAGCAGTATTGCAAATAATATAGTTTCTGGGAAATTATTTCAGGTCTTAACAGCTGGGGAGCGAACAAGCAGCCTCCGTCAACACCAGAGTGTGGACTTAGTCATCTGTATACAAAGCAAACCACAAGTCATGTAAAACATCATAGTGTGGGAACGTTTCGTTTACGTTTTCTCTACTGCTGTACCCCAAGCACCTGAAGTAGTGTTTAGCGCCCAGAAGGTGGGGAGATAGCAATGTTGATGAATTGCATTGATATTGAGGCAGAAACTGGGTTCCAGGAGTCTCACAAATGAACAAGCTGGAAGTATGGGCTCTGTTTGGGGCTGGCCTGGTTCATCTATTCCTGTTGGTTCTGCAGAGACGCTCTGAGTCCTCTTTGTTCTTGCCTCCTGCACATCTGTACTATCTGTCACCGCCTCAAGACAGGACTCACAGAACTATTTGCGGGGGGGTAAAGCATGGCGGTATGATCCAGGGTTCCAGTGTTTGCTCTGCTCAGACTCCAATCCGGAAGGTGATGATGGCTCCTGGCTCACCTTCTCTGTGGGGGGGGGGGGGGGGGGGTAAAGCATGGCGGTATGATCCAGGGTTCCAGTGTTTGCTCTGCTCAGACTCCAATCCGGAAGGTGATGATGGCTCCTGGCTCACCTTCTCTGTTTCGATTTACACACCGTTCCCTGGGCACCCAACAGCTAATGGGAGGCTCTCCTCCATTTGGTGGGCAGAATCATCTTCTGAGCGAGGTTCAAATCCAGAATGGATTTCCCAACAGGCAAAACCCTGTTCCCCATGACAATGCTGCTGCGGTCCCTCTGGCAGGGAGACCTCAGCAGGTACCTGTTTAACACTGTCCTGTTGAGTGTTCAGGTTCATGGTTTCACCTCTACGCAGGAAGTTTGTTTACAAACAGAGTTGACTTCAGCAGAGCAAATCATGTCCCCAGTACACGGGAGTGGGAAGTTCAGTGTTGGCTACTGTACCCTAACTGAAACTCCATCTCTTTGCTCCATTTTACCTACTGCTTATGTTGTCCCATGGGAATATTCTTGTTTCTTAGTTGAAGGGCTTGCTCCCATGTGCCCTTCTTAGCAAAGTCTTCCCCATTTGTTTGCCATAACCGTTTAGACTGCAGTTAGCTCATGATTCCAGATAGGAGGAAGACCTAGCTTTTCCTATGTAAGTCTGCCTAGATCTTTCTGGGGGCTCACTGACACCAGGTGTTGCTACACCTTGAGGTCCACTCACTCCTTAGAGTGCAGTACATATTCAAGTCTCCTCAATGACACGCAGATTCTCTATTTCCACCTGAAAGCTTACCATCCCTCAAGCCTCCCGAAGGCCGGGAAGCTTAGAGTCCTTCTCCGATTATTGTTAATGCCCGGCCTGACTTGGCAGCAGCTGTTGCCTGTGAACGAACAATATGATGCTCTCCTCCCCCAAGAGAAGCTTCGGCGGTGCGTTCCACTTTTGTGGACGCAGGGAGCGTAAAATAGAGTGAGGAATGAATGCGAGGCTCCTGTTTGGGGATTCAGTGCACAGCTTAGAAACTATTGAGTTTAGCCATTTCCTGACATTGACTTTCATAGCAACAGTTTAATTTGGAGAAAATCTGCTACCTCAAATGACTGAAAGTATTTATGTGGAAAATTTTCCAAATGAGTGGCTTTGCTGTGTTGCCATTTTCTTGCCCCATGAATATGTGAGTATTTGGCCTTCTCCCAAGAGTTCCTTTCTGCATGACTTCTCTTCAGGAAAAGGCACTTTGCTATCCAGAGCGCGAGCAGCGTCAGGGGTCTTAGCAGCGTCTGGGGTCTTCCTCTTGTAGGCAAAGCATTGTTCACGTTTCAACCACAGCACCTGTAAAAACTGAGAATCACTGCGTTGCCCGTGCCCTTGGATTTTCTCAAAGGTTAAGGTTGTCTGGATAACCTTGAGAACATTCCCTGTGGAATGAGGCCTCAGCAGCCAGCTTGTGCTTTCTGCAGCTCCGCCCTGTGCCCGCCTCCCACCTGAATCCGTCTCTTACAAAAAGGTTTCGCCCTCTGTCCCTCCTTCTGCCTTTCCCTCTATGTCCTCAGCCACCTCATAGCTGTCTGCTCTGGCCAGCATCACCAACAACTCCCCATAATTCAATGCAGTAATAGCTTTGGATTATAATAAATCTTTCTGTAGCATTTGACATTTTAGATCTCATTTTTCTTACCTTTTTTGAGGACTGTTTATTCTCCTTATTTCCTTAGTTTCTGCTATCTTTGTTCCTTTCTTAGGTGTTGTTTCCTTGGAAATCAGTCCTAACCTATTTCTATTTTCTTTTTTAACTTTAACTTTACTTATTTACATTTTTTAAACATATGAGCACTCTTAATGTATACCTGCATGCCAGAAGAGGGCATCAGATCCTATTATAGATAACTCTGAGCCACCATGTGGTTGCTGGGAATTGTACTCTGGACCTCTGAAAGAGCAGCCAGTGCTTTCTCTTCCTCACAAAGCCCCTTCAGTGTGGCTGTCTTACCCCTTCAGCCTGAGTCCATGTCACCCTGCATCTTGCCATATTTGTATTAGGTCTTACTGGATCTCTTTTCAGTTCCTCAGGCCTGCCATGACTTCTCATCTCTGGGCTTTCTTCTCCCTAGTCCACTCTTACTGTTTTCTCCCTCTTGGCTGGAAGCAATTCCTCTTCTGAGTCTCAGGTTCAGAATGCTTCTAAGACCGGCTCCCAAGTCTGGCAAAGGTCCCTCCCCCATGGCTTCCGCCTCATGGTCCCATCAAAGCACCCCCAGCCCCCATCTCTCAGCTGCTTCATCTCGAAACTTCTATTGTAGTGTCAGTGGTGCAAAGACTCATGTGTCTCAGCCATGTTGACTGGTCACTGCATATGCCTGATGCAATGTTTGATTCATGGCTGGCACTGGGCTTAATAAATATCTATTAAGTGAAAAAATGAGCCTCAAAATGAACTAAAAGTCAGCCTTCTTCATGATACGGGAATAATAAATGCCAAAGTCTCATTTGCAGTTTCCCCCTCACTAGTCAAGCTCCCCTGCAGGACCGACTATTACTCTCCCACAAAGCAGACAAAAACTTAGTTGCAGACAAAGCAACCTAAACGTCCCACAGGAAGAGGAACTTTCCAAGGTTCTGAGAATTAGCATATGGTAATTGGCAAGTCCCAGGGTATCTTTTAATTGAACCTTCACAGAAGTTCACTTAGCTTGTACTCCGTGCAACTGAGGAGAACCTCATTAAGGAGGCTGTGTTGTGTCGTGCCTTAGTGAAAACGGAGAGAATGGGAAAGTTTCCTACACGGAGGCAGGGGAGATGGGGAGCCTGCTGAGCTGTGGCTCTCGAGTCCACAGGTTCGCTTGGTACTGACTCCTGACACAGAAGAGAGCGGTAGTATGGCCATGACCTTCAGAGCAGGCTAGGATTGCCCCGCTCAGAGTCCGTTGTCACTTTTCTGTTTCACAAGCTTTCCTTCTGTCCCGGCCCTGCACTTCTCCCTTGTTGCCGGTTCCTGAGCAAGCAGACTGTCAGGAGCACCCCTCCCCGGGCACAGCTGAGGAAACGGTATGACAGCCAGGCTCAGTCCACCACAGCCTTCCTGTCCCTCTCCACTACCATTTACTTACTCTGTCCCATGCTCTGTGGGATTAGGATAAGACAAAAAGGGTGCCCATTCTTGTGCGCCAGTCCCATGCTTGCTGTCCCATCCCCTCTCTGCTCTTACACTCCTTGCCTCTCCAAATCCCCATTCTCAAGACCCAGCTCAAATGTTCCTCCTCCACGAAGCTTTTGTTACAACCTAAACAATACCTCCAACAAGTGGCCATCTCTCTTTTCTCCACCTCCAGGGGACCTCGTTCAACTCTGAGGCGTGCCTTGTGTCTATGTTAAGATATCAGCATCCAAGGAAGACTTTTTCTCAGCATGCCCGCACCATCGAGCACAGTGGATGTTTAGGGGCAGTTGGTGTAGGAGGAGAGCTCTAGGGAAGAGGACTTCGCAGAGGTTAATTGCAGGGGGTGGGAGGCTGGAGGCCAGGCTTGGGCGCTGAGAACAGTCATTCTAGGTTGTGTCTCTGCTCGGCTGCCTCATCAGCACGAGACTTTGGACAAATTGCACCATTTGTCTGAGCCTCCATTTCTGTGTCTCTAAAAGACAAAATTATACGAACAAAATTATACCCCTACCTATGATTGTTGTGGAGCCTAAAAAAAGAAATCATAAAGCACGTGCACTCAGCGAATATCAGAACCTACAGATTCAAGGTGTAGCGCAAATGGCCGCCATAGAAAATATCGGCAGGTGTACTAGGGGCAAAGGGCCTTTGTGCCTAAGTGACAAAGCAAGCTAAAGCTAAGCGAGAGAAGGACCAGCATAGCCTAATCCTCCGGAGAGCTGAGGTGCTGCTTGGTGAAATGGCAAATCTCGTCTCTGTAAGTCAATAGAATCCTCCTGACACGAAGACAGCAATAATCGAGGCTACAGGCTGCAGAGGAGACTGGGCGAGCCCATGGCCCGGAGATGTGTTTTAAGGCACCATGTTTTAATGTCTGATGATTTGGAAGGAGATGGAAAATGAATGGTGAAGGGAAACAGTCATGTTTTTGCTGCCATCTACAGATGTCAGAGTGCAATGTTTAAGGTTTTTTTTTTTAACATGCCCACAAGCCCACTTCACTGAACCACACTACATATAAAGTGTAGTTTAAGTAATAGTAACCTAAATAATTGAAGCACATTATTACGGTAATTTATTTGCCCTGCTTTCAAAAAGTATGAGCATTTAGTCAGGAATACAGTCTTTCTAACCCCTCAAGTTGTGTTCGAGCTTGTCATGAGAAGGCTGTGCCGTAACTCAGGGTTGGGTGGTTGTTGCTCAGGGTGCTATAACTGTAGCTTTGGCGGCTCGCTCTCGGGGTCAGCAAACCCTGAGTCCAGCTGGATTTCACTCCAAGCTTTCCCGTATCTCTCTGGTTACTAGAATCACAGTAAATTGCCTCTTGCTGTTTGAGTCTGAGAAATCAAAACAAGTGAAATCACCCTGTGGGGGGAGATGTCCCCCTGAGGTGTCTCCTGTTACACTCCTGTCTGTGTACTGTGTGAGTTATTTATGGCACACCTACCTGTCCTGTGTCTCTTTCCCAAAGGGTTAAATATAGACAAGAATTACTGGAGAAGCGTCTGATGGAGAGGAAAAAAGTGGCCCTTCAAGAAGTTCAGGAAGAGGAAGAGCGAGAGAGGCGGCTGGAAGCCCTTCGAAAACAGGTGTTTTCGATTTGGAAATCTTTTCCTCTGTTAATGTTTCTAAGTGTGCTAATGACATTATTACTGGGACTCAGTTCATGACATCTGCTATATAAAAATGTAACTTTTCCAAATTAGGACATGGTTTTCATTCCCAGGAGCCAGTTAGGTTTATGTTGAACCAGGTCCAGCTTCTTAATATATTTAAAGAAGTTTATCGGCAGCGTTTCAAAAGCTCTCCCAAGATCTAAATGCGACCCTATCTCCTCTAGTTCATGAGCCACACAGTATCTGTTTGCAGCAGCGAAACTGTTTCCAGTTAAAGGACTGTCCTCAAAAATGTGGTGGAACAAGATAGTCCACTCTGGAGTGGGAACCTGGTCTCGGAAAAATCCCACAGCCAACAAGCCTGTTAAGTACTGAGTTACAAATAGCCCTTTTGTAGAGAAACAAAAGCCTCCCATTGTCCTGCCTAATAGAACTAGGCGAAAGTATATGAAAGTAGACAGGGGTTTAAGAGATTGGGACATGTGAGGGAGTTCCTCTGGTAATTTTTCTAAACTTGAACTCACAGGTGATTTCTCGAACTGACAATTGCACAGCCTAGCAGGCACAGGCAGTGGCTGTGTACTTTCCTTTTTAAGTGAGAAGTCTTACAAGACCCATGGATGATGCTTGACTTTGGGTGTCCTTCAGCCCTGCAACTGCAGACTAAGTACTCAATGGCAGGAAAAACTTGAGTCGTTGACCTAATCTGCCTTGGCTCCATTTCTTCATCTGGAAAATGGGGATAATAATGGCAGCACCTGCCCCATTGGTTGTGGTAGTCAGAGATTAAATTCGTGAGCACTTACTAACTACAAAGCCCTGTTCCAATGCTCTCTGGTGAAGCTGGGCTTAACCTCCTCAGCGTCCCTATGAGGAAAGTGTTTTTAAGGCCCCCATATTGTAAAGGAGGAAACCAAGAGGTCAGGTGCTTTCTCCAAAGTCACATAACTAGTAAGTGTCAACTGGAACTCCTATGAGATGGCTCTTATGTCATTCTCCTCTTCAATAAAAGGAGCTGAGACTAAGTCAAAGTACAAGGACATAAATTCTTTGTGATAAATCTGAAAAACACCAATCATTCAATTATTATGATACATATTATGGCCATACATATTATGGCTTCCTGGAGACAGACTTACTGTCACAATTACTGAAAATTCTTATTACAAACCTAATTTTGATAACTACAGAGTCCACGTGACTAGAATTCTTCCTATCTAGTAGTCCTTTCAAGAAAGACATTTTCTGTTTCCATCACCTGTAGTCAGTTTTTGGATCTGTAGTATAAGGCATTGGAGCTTGGAAGCCTATAATAACTAAACTACGTTTGACCACAGTCATTTTACTACAGCTGTTTCGAAATGGCATCAACATACCTTTTACTCTATGTGAATTCTTGGCTCGCAGAATTAACAAGCCGATGTTAAAAATGGTGCATATGATTGACAAAATTAGTGGCTTCTTTCATTAAGATTTGGGTCAGAGCAGTTATTTTGACGTAGGACAATGACTTTGTGTTAAAATGACTCTGCAATTGAATTTTACAGTAGAAAGGTAACATTGTCTCTAATGGACCCCGGGAGTCTACTCGCAGAGTAGGAAGGAAGTTCACCCAGCTTTTCCGATAATGAGGGCACGATCGACCTCACCTAAGAGCCTCATGGTGTTGGTACTTATAACCATAGATCGATTGCTGCTGAAATGAATTTTTGTTGCTTTTTGTCATTTTCAAGTGATACAGGTTTTCCTTGTAAGATTCCATTTGCCTTTTACCGGACAAATAAATTTGTATCTGAAATCAATCATAATCATTAGCAAATGACCATGATAGTTAAATAGCTCACTTGACACGTGTTTTAACTCCTTAGCAAGTCTCTGGGACTGGCCTGGATTTAGCATTCTTTTGCTCTTTCCTCTGCCATTTTATATCGTCTAACACTTCCGAAACGGTCACGAAACAGACCTATAATCTTACCCAGAGGCTTCTAGCTTGTGCCCTCTTCTGAGTGCTGACGCGTTCTCTTCTCTCAGGTTGCTGTTGTTGTCCAGTCTGATCCAGTTAGGATGATGTCAGACACAATGGCATGGAAAGCTAGGACGGGCCCTGAACGTGAAGATGAATTCGTGCTTCAGAAGCCTCTCTTCACACTGACTACATACAACGAGCAGCAGGTAATGAGGGGAATTAGCAGGATTGGTGCACAATCCACGCCGAGAGTCGGAAGACCTGCTGAAGTGGGTGCTTTGAGGTACGAATTATTTTCAAGATGTACATTTCAACACCCTCATATTAGCATAGTTTTACTTCCAAATGATAATGCATAATTACTGCGTGAGTCTAAATATTAAAGAATTGTGACAGAAACCAAAACAGTTTAAAAAAATTATGTCTGTCACTGAAAAATTACAATGTTTTATTCAAGAGTCATTGATATAAAAACGTTATTGATATTGTTTTACAGTTCATGGATTTCTCTATTGTTGTATTAAGAATTTATATCTGAATTCACAATATAAACCCCATTAAATAAGCAATCGATGAGACTGACAGGCAGTATTGAAGACAGCTGGGTGATGCATGTTCTTAGAGCTAAGGGTAAAACATCTCCTGTGGAGACGCCCTTGAAGGATCACAAAGTTGTTGGTGGGAGCTTAGACTCCATGTTAGTTGTGGCTGGAACTGAAAAGGAAGATTGGAAAGAACTTTTAGGAGGAGGAGATTGGGAAAGAGGACATATGAATGAATGGATATAGCCAAAATTAAGGAAGAAAGCAGTCTTGAATTTTGTAGATCTAGAGAGAAGAAAAGCCCAACTCTGAAGAAGCCAAGTGAATCCAGAGCGCCTCTCCTGTCTGCTGCACACTTGGTAGTGAATAAGATGAAAACTCTATTCATTAATAATCAAACAGGTACCTAAGAAATAGATAACTATATTCTGGTTCCGTGTGAGCGTGTAGCTCTTGGCTCTATCCCATAAGAGCCAGACTGGTCTTTCCTGGAGGAAGGGAATAGAGAGTCCAGGCCAAGAAGGCGAGTACAGTATACAGAAGTGACGCACCAGGACAAGGCCACTTCTGTGCTGCCTGTGGGGGAGAGAATGGTTAACTCTGCTCTGTCTGGTAGGTTAGAGAGATGGAGATCTGAGCTTGAGGACTTGGGGCAGTAGCTCCTAAATTCATCCAAGGTGATTTACAGTTAAAGGGAAAAAATGTTAGTGTGCATAGGGAGAATTCCTTCTAAGAACGTGTAGGTGTCTCTCCAGAACCAGCTGCCAGTGTGGGAAGGCAGCCACACCCTAAAGGGGCTAAACTCAGAGGAAGGTAAAGTCCTAGGGAGCTGGGCCAAACTGCCAGGGCTTTCCCAGGCACAGGGATAGGAGGCGCTTCCTTGAGTGTCTTCACTGTGAGACAGGGGCAGGGAAGGGCACAGGCCGAGTGCTGAAACATGAGAGTAGAAACAGGCGAAGGCCCAACTGCGATATACAAAAAAACCTTTCTACTCAGACGACTGGCCTGGATCCTGTGTGTAGACAGGTTATTTGAAAGCAGGTTAAGTTAAATAACGGCATTTGTAATTTATCCTTGTATCCTGAATAGAAAGTGGATGGGTGTTGGGATGGGGGCGTGGAAGTGCTCGTGAGAGAGTCATGAGCAGCCAAGGAAGATTCCAGGCTAGACAAGGACCACTGCGAAGAGCCTGCATTGGGCATGCAAAGCCACACCCTCGATTTATTGGTTATGTGCGCTTGTCTAAGCTGTTAGCATTTTTATGTTTGTTTTTCTTCATCTTTAAAATAATTACTTGCAAAGTTCTTGTGAGGATTAGAAATAATGACTATCAGCTGCCTAGAATACTGCCTGCATTCAGCAGTAAGTCAACGGATTATTGCCATTTTGCAGATCTGCCATTAACCATGCAAAAAACCAGAAGGGGAAACAAAGCCTAGGGAGAATTAGTTTTGTTCATGTCATGTTTAGGGTGAAGAGGTGTAAAGTATGTTTTTGAGAAATTGATTACTGACATCTGGGGAGGAGAAACCTCCCCTCTTCATTTAGCTTTTACTAAAAAAAAAAGAAGAAGAAGAAGAAGAAGAAGAAGAAGAAGAAGAAGAAGAAGAAGAAGAAGAAGAAGAAGAAGAAGAAGAAAAAATGTCAAAGATTCACAGCCCTGGCCGGGGTGAATCCTGGGCAGAATTTGGGAATTAACTGCACACAGATCCCAGAGGGAGTGTGACTCCTTAAAAATGTGTGAGAATAAATGGGGACAGAAAAGGAAAAGCCTGGGTCCTAGGCTCAATGAGTTGTCTCTCTGACAAGGACCTTTGGGTTATGCCTGGCCTCACTCACATCACTAGCCCAGCCCTGTTTCCAATGCATCACTAGCCCAGCCCTGTTTCCAATGCATCACTAGCCCAGCCCTGTTTCCAATGCATCACTACTCAGCCCTGCTTCTGATTGGTTGCTGTTTCATCTTCCTTTCAGGTATTTCTAACAGTTGTTTCCTATCTACTTCTGGACATGCTTAGGTATTTATTACGTCATGACGTCATGACGAGACAGTCAAAGGACTCCTGACCCCACCTCCTTCTCTTCTTTCCCTACCACCTTAGTTTATTCTGACTTTATGATCAGATCCACACTTTCATGCTAAAATCAGAAGTAACCAACACGGTGCTAGCACAGATGTCGAGACTTTGAAATCCACACCCCAGTCTGAGTGTCCTTTCTTGACAGAGTTCCTCAGTGCAGTGTTCTCCCTCAACTCCCCTGATCCCAAAATATACCTGCTTCCTCTCAGCATTAGTGTGTGAGGCCTCCCTCTCTGACTTGATCTCTCTTCCTCCCTCTGATTTAAAGATTAAGCCAGATTTCACTGTTGCCCAGTTGTTTCTTCTCTGAGGTCATCCTCCTGGAAGCAGTATCCCACACACTTGGATGTAGCTTATGTTGGAAATAAATCATGCACTGGAAAGTGATGATCTCAAAAACGGTTTGAACATTTCTAGTAAAATCTCGGCAACCACAGACCTAGCAAGATTTATTGGCATCTAACCATCTTCTATACCTTAAAAAAAAAATATAAGACTTGGAAAAATATAAAAATTAGTGATAAATTTACTTCAACTAAATGAGTTGTTTCTTTAAATTGTATTTTATATCTGCAGATAACTTCTGATCCTAGACTTAGATTTGAGCTAGCGCTTCGCGAAGCTGGACTCCATAAGACACAGTAAGCCAAAGAGATGCTACCAAAAATCGGTCCTCTGAAGCCTCCAAGGAAGGACACAGAGTCGACTGTATTCAAAACCTAGAGGGCACATGTAAACAGTATATGGATATGGATAATGATGACCACTGCTTCTGGATGCTTAATAACCACCAGACATAGAAATCATAGCATTTATTAAACAACTTTGCCTTTTTTAATATTCAAAGTTTTATGCACTATTCCATTTTTCTTTAGGTAACCAAATTCACCAAATCTATGGGACTTTGGTATATATGGTGTCGTTTGGTAGGATGCTATTTTGGAGGATTTCTTCCAGAAGTTTAAAATAACCATTTGTAGGAAGCATATCTTCCACAGAGCTTCTGTTTGTTCTTCCACAGTTTGACTTTTAATTATGGAAGCTCTACTATCAGTTACACTTCTATTGTTTTTCGTTGTTTGTGTGTGTGTGTGTGTGTGTGTGTGTGTTTGAAGGAGGAGATTTAGCCTTTTGCTGTATTTAGAAACCAGTTTGATACATCATGCTTACTGCAAATCAGTCATCTGAACAATCTATTTGCAAATTTGCCTTAAGAGGACAATAGAAGTGGTGTCTCCATCATGGGAATACTGATTTTGCCTGGGAAGACATGGCTGTGTGGTTGTTTAGAAGGAAAACTGAAATTTTATGATACTTCAAATATCAAAAGTTGCAAATTACCTAAGAAATACCTAAATGATTTTCTTGAAGAGAAGTATTTAATATAAAACTCGCCCATAAATTCTCGGCTACTTCTAAAAAGCAGTGATTCCAGCAAGAAAATGTGTTGTTAAAACCTCCTGCTGTAGTAGTAGGAAGACTAGCTATTTTCCCCTCTTTATTGCTATTCCCCTGTATTTCCCATCTACCTCTAGCATGGGGTTGTTGTCTCTAGGTACTTATGAGAATGCTCTGCAAATCATAAAATCCAGGGCTGAGGATGAGGGTCAGTTAGGAGAAGGTGTGCCTAGTATGCCCAAAGCCCTGACTTCAATCCCCAGCACCCTGTAAACTCGATGTGGTAGCACACACCTGTAATTCCAGCACTCAGAAGACGGGGGAGGGGGGGGGCAGGAGACTCAGAGGTTCAAGGTCATCCTTGTCTTTATAGTGAGTTTACAGCCAGCCTGTACTACAGGAGACCCCACGGAAAAAAAAGAGAGGGAGAGATGAAGAGAGAAAAAGTGCAGGGGAGATGAAGGAATGGGAGGAAAAAATGCAGGAAGAGACAATCAAGCAGCATGGAAAACAGTCTGACTGGGATTCTTCATGACCACCCCCCCATATCATGAGTTTAAGGAAAACCAACCCAGCCTGTTGGTATACATTTCCTTATTTATAAGAGGTCCCACAGGGGAAAAAATGTTACCCATACTCCACAGTTCATCCCAATGCCTTCCTACTTCAGCTCTTTGCATCATTTATAATATTTCATCAAAAAGTGGGGGGATCTTTAGGAAAAGGTGGAGAGCGTTGGGCATGGATTTGTCTTGGGTACTTTTCAAGGGGTTATAAATGATATATTTATGGGGCCCTGACTATAAACCCATGAAAACCTGCTGTAACAGAAAACACCCTGTGCGAACAGCAAGATGCGGATGATGCTGAGTCTGTGGATCCTCATAGACATGAACATCCATACCAGAGTCCTGGGATAACATTCAAACACTACTGAAATATTAATTCCTTTTACACTCTCTTAATAGCTAAAGTTTCCTAGCTGGTGCCACCTTCTTAGCATGTAGCACTGCCATTCTGAGAGAAAGGAAGATGTCATGTGTGCTGTGATGAGAACCGAATTGCACTCTGGGCAGCAGTCTAGCCATTGGCTGTGAGCAGACTCCAATGCTAATAGTTTTCTTTAAAGTTTAAAACTGTACTAATAGTAGCTATTAATTATTGAGTATAAGCTGAAAACTTAGCATCGGTATGTGCTTTCCATATGTCTGATCATCCTCACAGTCTTATGATATGGTTCTTGTCATTTTAAAGATCTAGAAACAAGTTCAGAAAGAGAATATACATTTGTCAATTGTCTTTAAGCAGAGACATTACACTAATGTAGTGAGTCCTGACCGTTTTTAGGTAAAATGAAAGAAAACGATCTGAAATCTAAATGATGAATAAACACACAAGAAGATTAAAAAAAGAATGCTCATTCAGCCCCCCTGTGAATGACCAGTATCCAGCCACCAGACAGTCAGCATTGTCAACGGAGGTAGCAGCCGCAGGGAAATGGGAAGATGAAGCACAGGCTGTCATCCCAGCGTTTGGAAAGGGGACACAGCAGGGTCAGGAATTCCAGGTCGCCCTCAGCTATACATGGGTGGAGCCAGCCTAGGCTGCATGGTCCAAAGCCAAAGGGGCAGAACCACCTGCGTGGTGCACACATCTGTAATACGAGCACTTGGGAGGTGAAAGCGGAAGGATTAGGGGTTCGAGGGCAGTCTCGGGTGTACAGAAGTGTATCCGACACGGTCTGAGAAAGGAAAGCAGAGGAAATAGGAAGCACGTGTTAGTGTGCCAGCAC
Source organism: Alexandromys fortis (assembly GCF_014885135.2). NCBI lineage: Eukaryota > Metazoa > Chordata > Mammalia > Rodentia > Cricetidae > Alexandromys > Alexandromys fortis. Next base: position 12,273,464 of record NW_026067899.1, read on the forward strand.
TAAAACAATGAGCATTTTTATCATCTAGACTTCACACTATCTTCTTCCACTTTACTTAAAAATGGTCAGGACTCACTTGTAGCTGGAGACTTCTCTCGGTCCCTCCCGGTCCTGCTGGACCAGTTTCTCTCCCGCACACCGGTACCCCGGCCGCTTATAGAATAATCATTTGGAGGCTTAATATTAGTATTAATTATAATTGCGTGACCGATGCCTCAGGATTCTTACTGCCTAGCTCTACACATGAATTCATCCATTTCCACTAATCCATGGATCGCCATGCTGACCGGTAATGCTGTGGCATCTTACACCTCCAGTAACTACTGGCATCTCCCCGACTCCACCTTCTTTCTCTCTGGATCTCTGCTTGGATTTCTCACCTAGCCATATTCTGCCCTGTCATAGGCCAAAGCAGCTTCTTTATTAACCAATGGTAATAAAATATATTCACAGCAAACAGAGGGGAATTCCACAGCACTCATTGCACTAATTTGATATCTCTATTTGAAGGCAACTGATAAATGTATATTATTTCATCTTTCTGAACTTATTTCTGTATCTTTAAAATGACAAAGGGCACCCTTGCCTGCTGAGGTAGTGGTTTTTCTAACCCTTGACTCAGCAACTCTCCCCCTAGATATATGCAATTGAGAAGCCCCTACATCAGTGTGGGGTGGCAGACACTGGGGTTCAGAAAAGAAAACAAACAAAATTTCATCAGTTCCAAACTGGACAGATATAAAAATTATGGTATATTTGTTTATGAAATTACATATCACAAAGGAAATGGGGGAATTTTATCGATATGTGCATTATATTTCCCAAAAGGAATGAAGTGTCATATTTCATTTATCTAAAAGAACAAAAACCTGCCAAGATAATCTGCAATGCTTATGGATACAAGGGAGGCAAGGCAATAAAGAAAAGCAAGAAAATAAAAATCAAGGTGAGGATTGTCTTGGGTGATTAGGAAGACAGGAAGGATTGAAGCCCCACAAGTTCCTGAAGGTGTCATATTGCTTAACCAAATGTGACTGCAGAATGTTTCTGAACTTCTCAGGACCATGTATGTAATTTGCATACTGTTATGTGGCAAATTCCAGGAAAATAAAAAGGAACTTAAAAAGCAAATAATTCAAAGCAGAATTTGTGAATGTACATGTGCATCAAGAATAGTCTTTTCAGTTGAGATCCGGTATAATAGACCCAGTCTGCATACATTTCTGAGGTAAGAAGACCTGTCCCTTGTTGGGAGTCTTGCTTCTCTTGACATGTTCTTGCTTCCCACTCCGGTGCCCTGTAACATTTTGATTCTTGTGCTTTGGACTTTGTCCTAAATGGCTTGAAAAAGAAAAAAAAAAAAAAAAAGAAGGATGTACCCCCAAACACCAAGCATTATATTCATGGGCACTTGTACGTGTCTGTGTTATGTGTTGGGTTTTAACTTAACAAAAATGTATTTGTTGGTAGTGTTTCAAAGTTAATTGAAACTGCTGAAGAGATAGCTCAGCAGTTAATAGTATGCACTGCTCTTGTAGAGGACCCTAGTTTGGTTCCCAGCACCCATGCCGGGCAGCTCACAACCATCTGTAACTCCGGCTCCAGGAGAGCTGTTGACCTCTGTAGGCATCTATACTCAAATTCGTGCATGAATGCATGCATGTACCCACGTATACCCGCACTTGTGTGTGTGTGCACACGCGTGTGCGTGCACACACACACACAAAAATTTAAATAAATAAATCTTGAAAGAAAGAAAAGGAAAGGAAGGAATCCATTGCTACTAAATTGCCCCATCTGATTCATCTCCATCTTTGAGGGCAGTGGGCTGTCTCCACCTGGAGGAAGACTGTGTCTTCTGTCTTGTAGGAAGGCCCTCCCCCTCCCATGAACCCACAGTCTAGGCTCCCCTTTTACTTCCTCTTGTGGAAGGAGTTGCTCTCATGTGAGTTTTGGTTTTCCTTCCTTCTCAACGCTACAAGAATTGTGTTGTGGCAGCTCATTTCCTTTCTTTTATCTTTAAGCCTTTCTTGAATCTCCAAATATGGTGGAATAAAGTCCAGTGTTTGAGCAAATGTCTGTCAGTCCATGTTGTCTTCTAATTACCCAGCTATTTCTTGCTTCTCCTCCAGGAGCATCTTTAGAGAGTTGCCTGTAAACATTCAATGCTTCTCCTGCCTTCCCGTTGCTGGTTCACTGCTCAGGTCCAGCCTTATCCTCTTCTGGCACTGTTTATAGCAAGATCAACAATGAGCTCCATGCTGGCACCTGACGGGCTTTAATCTCTGTCTCCCTGAAACGGAAGCAGCTACTGGTCCAGGGCACAGCAGCCCACCTTGAAACAGGTTCTTCTGGTTTCTGTTACTCCTCCTGTTTTACATCCTGCCACTTTGGCTGCATCTCACCTTCTTTTGCCAACTCCCTCATCTCTATCCAGCTCTCCATATGGGAATATTCTATGATTGCACCCTGGGAAGAAGGAACTTCAGACTGAGAAACGGCCTCCATCAGATTGACAAGTATGTCTGTGGAGCATTGTATGGATTGCTAGTAGATGGAGAAGGGCTCTTGCCCGCTGTGGACAAGGTGTGGGCCTGGTCTGTGTGAGAAAGGTAACCAAGAAGAGGGAGCAAGCCAGGAAGCAGCATTCCTCTGTGGTTTCTGCTCCAGGCTCCTACCTTGAGTTCCTGGATGATGGACTATCACCTGTAAGATGAAATACACCCTCTCCTTCCCATGTTGTTTTTTGGTCACAGCAGCATAAAGCTCAGTGGGACACACCATCCAATATAAGCAGGCCTTCTTCCTTTATTGCTCAGAACCTTAAAGTAACCCTTTTTCTTCTCCTGGTATTTAGTAGTATAAGAGAAGAAGCCAAATTGTTTGTTTGCCTCCTAACATTTTTCTTTTAAATAATGAATTCGTTTTCTGATAGCCTCCGAAGATGATTGATTTTATTGTATCTTTCTGGTCATAGATTTTAATGTCTGGTCTTATAATCTATTGAAGAGTCATTCTCATATTCCATTTATCCCCTTCTTGAGCAGTGGTTCCGTAAGCCTGACTAAACAATCTGGTAGATTCGGTGTCTTGGGCTGTTCCAGTTTCTAGTGCTCTGAACAGAAACCCGTGCTCAAAACTAGTTGGTTTTCATCTTTCATCACCCCATCGGTTTGATCTGTTACAGACTCCAGAGTCTGCAATAATCCCTTATCACATCTGTAGCATATTACCATGAAGTTAAAGGCTCCAGAAGTCCAGTCTTATCATAGTTTTGGATATCTGAAATCAGAATTGGATCTGTAATCTAAAATCAAACTGTGAGCATAGTAATGCTACTCTCTGGGGCTCGAGCACAGAGTCTGTCTATTAGAGCTTCTAGAACCTGTCTGTCATTATTGGCTTGAGGTCCCCTTCATTTTTCTTCACACCACAGGTGACAGGTATAGCTTTTCCCATGTTCCATATTTTATCCTCCTCTTCTACCTTTCTCTTTTCCACTAGTAAAGAGTCCTGCAATGATTATGAACTCATGCTAGTGAGGAAAATCTCCCTTCTTTGAGGCCAAATGATTGGTAATATTGATGTTATTTACTGTGTTATCTGGCATAACAGACTGAACCTGGCTTCTTTACACTTACTTTTTGGACCTTAGAATTTTCTCCAACAAGCTCAGCATCCCAGTGTCCCAGGGATGGGGAAATACATGTCAGGACAGAAATTTGGATGCCTAGGTTCAATATTGCTACTGGATTTGCCTTCTGTTCTAGGCCCTTTCTATGAGTATTGATAGAATATACATTTGTGTGCATACATGTAAATCCATACATGCATTCATATAAATACAAAATAAGCTCATATGTAAAAATCCCATATATTAGTCCATTCTATTATTCCTCATTCAGGCACAATGGGGTTTTTACTTCGTGCCTTCCACTTTCATTTGTATTTTCTTTTCTCCTTACTGAGAATTCTCGTGCTCCTTGACAGGAAGTCAAAATATGACATCATTACTCATTGTATTATCCAACACTTTATGCACATAACAGTCAAGATAAAATGGCAATATGACATAAACAGCAATAATAGCTGTGTACATCATACTCTTACTTCTTTTGTTATAAATCCACTGTATCTTTGTTGTCAGGAATCATGTAAATATTATATTGTTTTCCCTAGCCCCTCATGTCATCCTCTTCCTACTTTCCCAGCCCCACATAATTTCTCCATCTTCATGTCCTCTCTTTTTATTAATAACCTGCTAAGGGGCTAGAGAACAGGTTCAGAATTGGCTGCACCATAGGACCCAGGTTTGTTTCCCATTCCCATAGGGCATCTCACAAGTGTCTATAACTCCAGTTCCACATGTTCTTCCCTTTTCTGGATTTTGAGGGCACCAAGACACACAAGTGGTACACAGATATACATACTTGCAGGCAAAACATCTATGCACATAAAATAACATTTTTTAAATTATAAAAAATAGTTCAGTCCAACTAGTGTTAGTGTGGTTCCATTCTCTGAAGCAATCTTTCAGTGGCCATACACCACAAAAGTGATTCTCCCCTGACTACCCATATCTTTTCAGTTAGGCTAGAAAATCACGAGATCCTCTTCCATGCATACTATAGTTTTAGCTGACTTGATCTTGCACCGGTCACCATAGCAACTGTGAGCCCATGAGTGCACTGGCCATGTCATGATGACAGCATTCCACAGCAGCCCTCTGTATCCTCCAGCTCTCGCAGTCTTTCCACCTCTTCTTCAGCGGTCCATGAGCTTTGGCACAGAGGTTGACCAGATGTCCCATTTAGACTGACCGTTCATAGTCACTTATTTCTCAGTGTTATGATCAGTTCTGAATCTCAGTACTGACTATTGCCCTCTGCAAAAAGAAGCTTCTCTGATGAAGGCAGAGAGCAGCTCGGGTCTATAGGTACAAACATGAATATTCATATTATTTGACAACATGGCCGTTTAACAAAACAGTGATAGTAAACCTTTCTAGGACTCAGGCTCTACTTTAATCTAACTTTGTAAGTCAGCGTATTTTGCTTGATGTCCACGGGCTCTGTATTAGCTTCCCACTTGTCATCTTGGTGGCCTGAATCCTGTCCTAGGGAAAATTCCTTCGGAGTTACTTGTGGAAACTGTATTTTGACTGTGTTAATAAGACCGTTGGAGGCCTTTATAGTTGCAAATCGGTTTTTCAGGAATAAAATGCCATATTTACATTTTCTTCCCTTAGCATAAATGTCAGGAGGCCAGTTGTAAATGGGTTTCTTTCCCTGACAATTTACTTCGTTTTTTTTTGCCTGACTGCACAAAGCATTTCCCTGCCTTCCTTATGATGTAATAGTCACTGAAATTCTGCTGATTCCAGTCACTCTGGCTGGCCATAGTCAGCAAAACCAGTACCCTCTTATGACACAGATTCAAATTTATTCCAGGGATTGTTTATAAATTCTACTTCTACAGTATTTGTTATATTATTAAAGTTTTCAGTTTTCCCGAGGGCCTCTTACTATGATATTCTGATCAGTTTTCTCTCAGTCCTTTCAGCTCTTTGATCTGAGTTCTTGATGTTTGTTGGGGCTGCAGACATCTGGCCCCTTGACTTTCTTTGCCTGCCTCAGATCCTTTGCCGGCTGGAGTGAAACAACTTGTTTATCTGTGCCTGCAGCTGCTCTGAGCATGAGACCCTCATGAGTTCCTAATGGCAGGGGAGTGGTTCCTGGTGGGGTTTACAGCTGAAAATTCCAAGAGCTGGGGCATGGCTATCACTTAAGGACCCCTATATAAGCTTCTCTGGAACACAATAAAGTTGGCATTCTTGTTTCAAGGATGACCCGTGTCCATGTGTCTCCATCTGTGTGCAGGTGTTTTTAAATCTCCAAGCTGGTTTTTGATTCATATACCATATTATAGAGCTTAGAGCAGACACTGCGCTTTAGAGATGTTTTCTCCAGTTTTGGAAACTTTTTGATGGACATAGTTTCAACTCTACAAAAAGGCTAAAAACTAAGAAGTAATAATTACTTTAATAATTTCTTTAATAAGAGTCATGCACTGTTTCACATTCAAGGTGCTTTATCATTTCTGTGTTCTCACTGCACACATATGTGTGGGCACACATACACACATGCATACATACACACATATGCATATGCAAACATATTAATGTACATATATTCTCTCTCCCTCACTCTCTCTTTCTTTTACACACACACACACACACACACACACACACACACACACACACACTTTTTCCCCTGACCATTTAAGAGTAAGTTTTCTATTCTATGGGTCTATGTCTGCTTACTAAAGGTCAGAATGCTAGCTTCTCTAAGCACAGAAAAGCCAAGCACAGTGAAATGTATCACTGTTAGAATACCTCCCAATCTAGTCTCATGTTTCAGCTTTGTCCTCTGAGCCATTTACAGCCCCTGTAGCCTCTCCTTTCTCATCGGGGTTCCAGGCAGAAGTTAACTATTGATTTTTATGATTGGCTCTTTATGCTCCTTTAATCTGGTCCATCTCTGTAGCTTTGTCTTTTATGGCATTGGGTTTTTATTTGTGGTACATATGTGTAACTGTAACGGAAAGGGTGCTGTGTTAGCTAATTGTAGATGTGCACTTGAGGGCATTGGGTTCATTCATATTATTACTCAAACACCACTGCCATCCCTCTTCAGAACTGTGTCATTTCATCCTGAAACTCTGTACCCACTAACCAAGTCTACCCTCCATCTTCCTTCAGTCGCCGACAGCCAGTACTCTAGTGTTTAGCCCTGTGAATGTGTGCACTGTCAGTACATCACGTCAGTGAATGATGCAGAATTTATTTGTGTGAGGGAGGGTATTTGATGGGCTTATTTTACTCACCATTATGGTTTTTTTTCATAGTTTATCTGTATCTTGCATGAATCAGATTTTTATTCTTAAAGGCTGAATAATATTCTTCTGTGTATATATTACATTTTGTACAGAGCTATTATAAATATCGATATAGAGTTAGTTATCCATTTGAATCCCTGCTTTCAATTCTTTTGCGATTATACCCATGAGTGGTGTTGGTAGATTATATACTACTGCTACATTTAATGTTGGAGAAATTTACATGTTTCTTTCCCATGGTGCCCTCAGCATTTTACAGTCCCAGTAACCATGCTCTAATTTCTTCACATCACATGTTATTCCACACTACTCTCCCCCTCACATTTTTTTCTTTTTAAATAGTTAGCCATTCTGGTGGGCATTCATTGATAGATTAATATTTCCTTGTGATTTCAACTTGTGTCTCCCTGGTTAATAACATCAAGAATCTTTTCAAGTACTTCTTGTCCATTTGTAAATCTTCATTGAAAAAACACATATTCAAGTCATTTACACATTTAAAAACTAGATCATTTGTTTGTCATTATTGTCCTCAGGTAGTAGGAGGTGTTTCCATTTTCTGGACATGAATCCTTGATCAGATAAAGGGCCTACAAATATTTTCTCCGGTTCCTTGAGTCTTAGATTTTTACCCTTTGGCATTATCTTGGGGGTGTATATGACAACTTTTTGATGATGTTCAAGTTTGTTTCACTTTTTCTCCCCCCCCTCCCTCTTACCCTCCCACCGTCCTGTGCTCCCTCTCTCCTTCTTTCCTTCTTCTTTCATTGCCTCTGTTTTCTGTGACACACATAAGTCATTACCAAATTCAGTGTCGCAATGATGTCTCCCTATTTTTTTCCCTAAGGATTTTATAGTTTCAGCATGTTTAGATCTTAGTCCATTTAGGGTTGGCTTTTTTATATGCAGTAAGATGAAAGTGCATTCATTGTTCTACAGGTGATTGCCCAGTCCTTCCAGAATTGTTTGTGGAGAATGTCGTCCTTATTCCATTGATTCATCTTAGCTCCCTTGTCAAAAATCATTTGAGCATACTTGTGAGGATGTTTTTTTTTTTCCCTAGGCTAATGTGTATTCTTTTTCACTTGTTCAGTGATACGGCTTCTATTTGGCATGTATCTGTATAGTTATCCCTCACAGGCTTGATATTTCCTCGGGGTTTACGTCAGTCTCCAAGCTCCATTATCTCTTTGACAATGGTAGAAAACCAATGAAAATAAAGAAAAATTAAAGGAAATTTGAGAAAAAAACTGGAAGCATTTTCCCAAATAGGTGATGGAAGAAAATTTAAGAAAGAGACATTTGAAAAGACCTCAGTCAAAGCCCAGAAATAATAACATTTGATCAACCGGGAGAGAAGGACGTACAATTCTGCTGTTTCTGACATCTGGCGTGTTTGTGTGGAAGCTGACTGCAAGGCTGTGGATGCATCTCAGGATGAACCCTGATTGGATGACTGCCAAACACTGCCAAGGCCCCCAGGGAGCCATTCACAGAACTAAGACAGTAGCTGCTGAGTGAATAGTCCGCTTTGAACTTCACACAGGACGACGGAGTCTCCACACGCCGCAGGCCTCTGTAGAATCAAGGATCTCTTTCGGTCCTTGGGGGAAGCAGAACATAAACTCTAATGCTGCTTTTATGCTTTTTAATCTCCGGGAAGATGATTTGAAACTTCCACATCAATCCTTCATGAACTAATAAATATCTGCGTTTACCTTCAACAGTATTTATGCCCAAGATGATTCATGATTCAATTTAAATGCTTCCATTTTAGCTATTTTGTTTATAGTTTATTGGAGTTAGGCATTACTTTTTCTGTTTGCATTTTAATGTATTTTTCCAGATATTTGTCACTACTTGGTTTTGTCCATTATAAGGCCAATTTTATGTTGCTTTGTGGCCATTATTTTTTTCAGAACCCTTGAAACTTGGAGGCTGTCAGCTCTATGCATATGGCAAAAGCATGCTGGAGAAGCTTGTAGGCTCTTGTACCTCCCATGGTTTTGCTGCTGTTGAGCCTGACCAAGGGTTCAGTGTCCACCAGAGCTGTCTATACTTCATATTTCTCCTCTCTGAATGCCGGAGCCTTCTGGCACACTAAGCCTTGCAGTCCGTGGGCTTGGTAATTTCCCTTACCCTCGTGTACTCCCCAGATGTGTCCTCGGGACTGTCCAGGTTGTAGGTGTTCATCCTCCCAATTGTGTTGTGACTGTGAGAAGCAACCAGATCACTGACATCTTTCTGCACAGACAGAGGGCTGATCCATATCCTTAGTCAGCCTGCTAGAAGGACTCAGCCCAGAATGTCATGTGACCGCTGCTCCTTGCTTCAGGCTTTCCAACCCTTTGCTGTGGGCGTGCATTCAGAAGTTGATCTGTTCTCTCACGTGGGGCTGGGACCACCAAACTCGGTTTATCTCAGTAGTTGATACCTGTCCCAGGTGCGCACCAATGGGGTAACTCTTAACAGCACACTTTAATGCCTCGGACAAACCACCAGCCTTTTTGGCCCGCTCTTCACAGCTGTTTCCCATGACTGCCTCTTGCAGCCTGGAGCCGCGGAAGATTAAATTCAGGCTTCCAGTCTTGTGCCCGTGCCCTGTTCTTAGGACCCCGGATAGCTCAGTTTCAAACATTAGCTTGTCTTTCTATCAAGTTAGACAGGATGGTATTGACCTTCACCGCTGGCTTATCCAACTGTGGAAGAAGTACTCTTTTGGCAAAACCTGCTGACTTTAAGACTTATGGAGGCTGGCGGCTTGTCCCATGGGTAGGACTGCCAGTCTCTTTCCACCAGGGTCTCCCAGCTTATATTCAGGAGTATTCTTTGCTCCCTTACCCATTGGGGTGCTACACAGCGGTTCCTCATAGTCTGTTTCTCCCCACTTTTGTGTTAGCATCACCGTCGTCTATTTCTGAAACCCTTCCCCTCATCTTAATTTTGGAAGAGTCTGTTTTGTCTGGTTCTGACTCTTCAGCTCTACCACAGCGCACAGAGTCCACCTCGGGGCTGGCAGCTTCCCAGAAAGTCGCCCCCCCCCCCAGTGCAATGTTTCTTGAAGATTCGATTTCTCATGGAATTTTTCTCATTCGTCATTTTTGCCCTACCTGCTGTGCGTCTGCGAGTCTGTGTGTGTGTGTTGTGCATACATGTTCATGTGGGCTTGTGTATGTGTGTGTGCAGGTATGCAGGGGCAAATGTGCGTCGGGGAGGGCAGAGGTCAATGATAGGTGTCTTCTGTAATCACTCTTTATCTCAGTTTTTGAGACAGTAACTCTCCCTGAATCTGGAGCTCAGGGATTTGACCAGCCTGGCTCAGCCTGGCTACTGAGCTCCAAGCAACTCCCTGTCCCTGACTCCCAAGAACTGGGATTAAGTGCACGTCACCATGGTTGAATCATCATGGGTGCTGGGCACCCAAACTCAGTTGCTCAGGCTTACACAATGAGCTCTTTAAACACTGAGCCATATCCCAGCCCCCTGTCATTTTTCAAATGACTGGTAGTGTTGCTCTCTAAGGCCACCATTGGTATTTCAATGCATATCGACATTGTGCAGTGTTCAAATTAGGATGAGAGTTGTTATGTCCTCAGACATGATCAACTTGGTCATGAGAACATTAACAGTACTTTTTTTTCTTACTTGCTTCTTTGAAATACATTCCCACAGTGATGGCCTAAGGTCACCCCACTGTGACAAATGCATGTTTCTAATGATGCCGTAGTTCTCACTAACTTTATAAAATATCTTTTATCCTCAGAGAATTTATGATTTCATATGCAGGAAAGATTCGTTGTCTTCTTTCCCTTCTATTTTACACATTTTCCCTGATATGCCATATTGCTTAGCACCACATATGCTTAAAATTCTTAATATTTATAAAAATTGCAAAAACAATTTGCATTCACTTCTTCGGCATTTATTAAACACTGCACTAATCTGAATCGCTTACCTTCACAGTATACTTAGAGCCATGCATTGCCAAGACCGCCTTAGTGTTGAACTGTTCCAAACCTAGTTTGGAAAGACTGTTTTAAAATTGGTCTCCTTTTGAGGCTTATTAAAATGAAATAATACTCTACTTGAGAGTGAAAGTGAACGGCTGCGGGAGGGACACCCAGCAGGACGGGACCCTCATCTCTGTGGCCACTCAGAAGTTCCTGGCCCTTGTCCTTCTAGTCTGCTTCTTGTTACTTGCTCTTGCCATTTTCACTTCTCTCTGTCCCTCAGACTTTTCCAGCTTTTATAACCTTTACCAATTCTTGTTTTGGTTGTGCCTAATCTGATTTTTAATTTACTTGCCAATTAGTCTTTATGATCACAATTTTTTAAATAATTTTATTTCACTTAGAAATAAAGTTTGGACCTTGGGATTAATGTGCTACTTTAAGACCCTCCATGACGGGTAAAAAATATACCCTTGTGCCAATACTAATTCTGTGACGGAGTAAGTTACTTGCCTTCTCTGACCCCATTTCTTCATCTACACAAGAAATCAGGTGGTTGTGAGGCTTAAATGTGCTAATCTGTTCAGTGTGTGTAGAAGGCTCTTCAGCACGCAGCTGGTGCTGGGCTGCTGGGACCACCAACGTCATTTCTGGGCCGTTTGCTTTTTCACCTCCCGTTCTGTTTCAGTTGTTTTAGCCACTTAAAAGCCTTCTGGGTCCCATTCTCGAAGCCCAGGTCTGTCTCTCCTTCAGTGAGGTGCTTGTCTTGTGGGGACCCCCTTCCACTTCAGTATGTCTGCCCCCGACAACGCTTTTTGCGTTTATCGTACCAGGAAAGTCACATTTTTCTGTCTACGTTTTACAGCGGGAGCCCCAGAGGTGTAAATTCAAACCCCAAGCCCGACTTCAGCCACGGAGCTGGGCTTTCTCAGGGAATGCCGTTTTCACTCTGGAATCCCCCCATTTTATGGGCCTTGCATGCTTCCACTCACTTCCACAAACGTTTCACGTGGCTGGTGTAGATGTCCTTAGTCTCCACCTTGCAGGAGCCCTGTAAACCTTGTCCTTCTTGGGCTGCCATTTCACAACCATCTTCCCTTTTCCTCTCAATACCGCCCCCCACCCCGCTTCCTGTTCTTCACACCAGTTTCTTTCCTCCTCTGGCAGGGCATTTAGTCCCACCGAGTCTCAAAGGAAATGACAACCAGAAAAGAGAAATAGCATTATTATAAAAAGTATTATTAGGCTCTCTGCTGTCACTGAGGCCAAAAGCGTTTATACCAAGGGCAAGGCATATTGGGCTGGTGCGGGGAAATTTCATTTTAAACCTGAAGTCTTTGATCCTGTAGAAACAGTCTCCGGTGCCTTTCTTCTTCTGTTTTCTCCAGTGAGCCATTTAGATTTAATCATCGCCTCTGATAGCTACTGATGTGTGAGTCAAATCGTCTCACAGAACTCCCGACGCTGATGAATTGCGCCTTGAAAAATGACTTTGGGCAGATAACATTAGATTAAGCCAGGACGCTGGGGCTGGCTGATGCGAGGCTGAAGGCTCTTTGCAGCGATCTTGCTAGGTCAGAAGTAGAAATTAGTCCACTCCCCCTGCTAGGAACTGGACTGTTTGTTCTGATTCCCTCCACCCCCACCCCAAGCAACCTTCTCAGAGTCATTTGCCAACCCCGAGGTGTGAAAATCAGGACACTAACATGAAATTTCTCCCTAATATGGGTTCAGTTAGTGGTTAGTGTGATAAAAAAAAAAAACCAAACAGATTGAATCTTTTACTCATAGCAATATATATTTCCATTGTGTGTATTTGTATAAGGCATTTACCATCCAAACCGTATGGTTTGGACATTCATGTTCATCTTCAACCATCAGCACCACCTCTAGAACACATCTATCATTTCAAATTGAAAAAATATATATTTGTTCAACTAGAATTCCGTCTTTATCTTTCCCTCAGGCCCTGACACCACCATTCTACCTCCCTTTCCTCTGAATTTGATTGCTCTAGGAATTCCATGTATCAACAGACTCAGAACATTTTTTCATCTTTTGGTGACTGGCTTGTTTCACTTAACGCAATGCCCTAGAGGTCCAGTCGTGTTACAGCATGCACCAGATTTTCACTTTTTCCTGGGCCGCGTGTTATACACACATCTTTTGACAATCTAGTTTTGTATTAGCCAAACTGTCACCCAGACTTTTCATCCCATCCCTGCTGACGTCATCCCTGGCATCTCTCACTCTGAAGCCCTTTATGCGTTGGCCAGTCCAGCTCCATCACCTATGAGCTCTTCTGAGCTTTTCAGCAAAAGGAGACTTTGGGAATGAATCATCTTCACATGGAAAAAAAAAATTTTATCTGATATATAAAAACTGACTTAATTTTAAAGACATTTTAAAAAAATTATTTATTGTGAATACAGCATTCTGCCTGTATATATCCCTACAAGGCAGAGAAAGGCATCAGATCTTATTATAGATGGTTGTAGGCCACCATGTGGTTGTCAGGAATTGAACTAGGGACTTCTGGAAGAACTGCCTCTTCCAGAGTCATCTCTCCAGCCCCCAAAACTGACTTATAAACTGAAAATTTGAAGGCATTTGCCTTGTCGTATGTGTGTGTGTGTGTGTGTACATGTACTAATGCAATTACAGCAACAATAATGAACTTGGAGGTCTCACCATTATGATGTGTTGCAGGTGGCCCAGTCTTAGTCCCCTGAACTCGGGCATTTTTTCTTTGCTGCAGGTCCCTATCTCGCTCTCATTCTCCTTCTCTTGACAGAGCTCTGACAGCGCCTACTACACAACTGTCAGTGACCTTTTTGTCTACACAGTAAACACAATCTCCTTGTCTTAGTTTATGGAGCACAGAACGCAAATTGCCTGCCCAGATCCATCCAGGAAGGCTTCTTTATATTAGCCCTGGTCTCTTTCCTGTTTCCCGCTTGCCATCTGCTGAAAGCATCGTACACTGAGTTCTCACCAAAATTCCACCTGAAGTAAAGTTTGCCTCAGACGTCCGTCGTGTCCAGGAAGCGCTCTCGCATCTCCCTACTGTACATGGTGACCCCTTTCGTTGACCCCCCTCACCACATATTTGTTTCTATTTCTCCTTTGGAGTCTGTGTTATTTTTCTCTGAATGGCAGTGACCTGCAGGTCATTTTGGTCCTTCACGTATACGAGGCTGTGAGTTGCTAAGGAAGCGACCGTCTTGCTCTCTCACGACACCTAACCTCATGACCTACGTGAAATGGGTTCCTTATAAATGTGTTTGTTTGTTCTGCCCATGGCTTGCTTGGAGTCCAAGCCCTGGAATCCCTAGGACAATCATAGAAACTGTCCTATTTGGCACGAGCCTTCTGGGATCTCAGTGGAAAGAAGGCGGATGGATAGCCCTGGCAGCAGACCCACCCGCGAGGTGCAGGGAGCAGGTCTGGGTAGGTGGACGCTGCTCACTGCTGACCATTTACCCAAAGCGAGCCCTGACTAACAGTCCTTTTGCCTTTATTTTTATCAGTCTTTCTGTGGGTTGTAATGTCGGTGGCGGGGTGTGAGATGGGCGTAGAATGTAACTTCAAAGAGGCTTTTCTTTTAGGTGAAAAATGTGACTTTTGAAATACAAAGCATAACCTATATTTTTAAAGATCTGTTCTTTCTGGTCTAATGGGCGATGGGGCAAAATTGGAGGACTTGGATAATTTTTATAATTTTTGGATAATTTTTATGACTTCAAAATGTTGACACTTAGGTTCTCATAGAAGACAACATGCTTCCTTAGAAAATTTAAATTCTGAAAGAATTAAAAAACGAGAACAACCCTAAATTACTACCTTGGCAGGGTAATTCTAGACCAATCTTCCACAACATGTGTGATACTTGTTTCAAGGTTTGTTCATCTAATGAATTTTAAAACAACTTTATGCTCATAAGATATCATTAATATCACATTTAATGTTTCAGAAGTCAAAGCGTTTAAATGGTGGGGTCTGTTCTCAAGGGAAAATTGCTATGCTCAGTTTGTAGAAAAATAAATGTTAAATTGATTCTCCCTTGAATGACACCAGTTGGGAGGAGTACAGCAGAAGCGGGGACATCACTAGGGAGTGAGTAATGAAGCAGATTGCAAATCATAGATTTTTCCAGATACTCATTTTAGGAGACGCGCTGATGAGGATCCTAGTATTATTTTAAGATTCTTAAAAGATGGAGAAAGTCCTAAAGGACCGAAGGATATCTGGGTGTGTATACACATATGTGTGTATATGCATACAAACATAAATATCATCTTTAAAGGGAACCTGAGCAGCAAGATTAGTTTGTTTAGCTCTAAATCAGATATCAGGATTGTAGGCCAGATCTTCAGACTCCTTATTGTGTGTCCAGAGGCATGCTGGATCCTGCGGAGGAACAGTGTGGCTTTATAAAACTCGGTATGTGTTGAACAAATTTAATCTCCTTCCATGACAAAAGACAGGACCTGATGGCTTGAAGGCAAGCAATGAGGTCCATGTATCTTTCACTCAAGTTTTTATTTCTACCCCACATGGGATGCCTGTTAGCAAAATAAGCCAAACACCATCCTTCTAAAGCTTCAGTCCTTGTAGAGATTATGAGACTTATTAAATGCAGGTATATATTCCTAGAGAAAGGGTTATCTCTTAAGGTTTAGAACCATTGACTTAAAGATATATTTGATTATTAGATTGTTAGTATATTATGAACAGACAATAATACACATGTATGCTTAATCCATCCAGCCTTCCTGGGTACAGTCAGTGTTTATAATAGAAAATGATTAAGATACTATTCCTGGCATTGAGGAGTTGCTCTTCTAGGCAACGACTCCTGTGGAGAATGGGCCAAAGGAATTTAATAATAGTTCAGCTGGAGGGGCACCTGCAGGATACATTCTTCTAAATCAATGGCTGTCTTGCCCTGCTATCCTTTACCACAGACCTGCCTAGGCCTACTCTCAATGAGGCCTATTGAGTGTGTGTGAAGTGAGGCCTCAGGCAGTGTTCTTGAAGGGCTTTCTTGGCAACACGAATATGCCCCAGTGTTGAGAACCACAAGACAGTGTCCTGGAGAAGATCAACTGATGCCCACAGCCTGCTCAGTACAGTGAGAGTTTTTAAAGCTAGGGCTCTGCCAGAAACACAGTCCTCTTTTGACAAACATTCATTTGTAAACCCAGTACTGACAAGCATTGCCTTAGGTGCTCAGAGACAGCGCAGTCATTAAAGCAGACATAGTCTTTGCCCTCAGGAGTCTTACTGTCTAGGCCTTTAAGGATTCATTAAACAGCGACCCAAATCGTGGCAAAATCTCAAGCTATGATGCATGTTTTTGAAGTAGTAGAGGGTGCTGTGGGAAGCAAGGCTGCATGGGCTTGACTGGAGGGAGCCTCAGGAGGAAGGGAACATTGAGTTCGAACAGGAGTTGAAGTAGGGCCTATGTGCTGTGAGCACTGAACTGAACTTTTAGAACAGAGGTGTGGCTACTGAGAGCAAGACCCTGGCAAAGGTCTACAAGACAGAAAGTGGTATCCAGGAGTGGGGGAGTGGGGAGTTGGAAAGCTGGCCAGATCAAGGAATGATGAAGGAGAGTTAGTCAATTCATCCGACTCCTTAACTATTGGAACAACCAACAAAGGGAGGCCGACTTCTCAAAGTAGTAGTGGCCAGATACTATTTGCTGACACAGGAGCTACTGGCAAGGAGAACATTAGCACACTCTTGGTCAGGATGTGACAGGAAGATTAGGTGGGAACTCTCTCATTCATCTCTTTCTCTGAATCTCCCCTTCTCACAGCAAGGCAGGAAGCAAACTAGATTTTCAAGGGCAGCCAGATAAAAGTTCAACCCAAAAGCTCATTGAACTGCTTTGAAGTGGTTTTCACTTAACGAAATAGGAAAGAAAGGAAAACTCCGGCAAGCGAGGTGACGCTCTCCTGCCTCGCCCTTCGCTTTTGTAGTTCAGATGTTTGTGTTTGATGGTCAATTACTGGGAGACCTGGAAAGTTGCACTCCAAGCATTTCTGCTTCCAAAAAGAAGTTCGCAACCAAAACACCTTGTAGAGGTTCCTTTATTACTGCTGCTTAAAAGAGAAATCCATTTCTGTCACAGGCACAGGCTGGTTCAGACTCAGCAAGCCAGGAGCCTGCCGATTCCAGCCGGGAATCTTGCTGTGTGTGGTCCTGGATCCAAACACTCTGCAGCATGGTAGAAGCCAAGCTTTATTTGTTCCACAACCATATAAATATAAATACACAACATTACGTATTATACAAATTCGCAAGGAATCCTTCACTGTTATCCCATCCAGTCTCTCCAGTTCCTAATGTTCATAAGGACCTTCAAGGTGAGATCCCTGTGTAACGTCCTGCTGCTTGTTGCCTCTCGGGGTCAACCAGGGGAGGTGTACGCGCAGGCTCAGAGCAAATCCTGCCGCAAAGTTACGCGGAGGGATTTGTTCGCCATCTTGATTTCGGGTTTAAATTTAGTTAACTCTTTCTTCAGTTCTTATTGAAACAACAACATCAATAAATACAGCTTTCTCATGACATATTTCCTTACAGGAAAAAAAAAATAAAGTTTGCTCAAAGGCAATTTAGTCACTTCTGATTTCTGAAGCAAAAAGGTCTTTGCATTACTGAGGGTTTCATTTAAAAAAAAAAGTGTGATCTCAAGCCATTACAATCTGTGAAAATCACAAATAGAGACATTGAAAAATGTCTAATTCCATTCTGTGTGCACTGAAATCGTGCACGGATAGAAAAAAATAAAGGCATGGCCATATTTCCCTGAGGATAATTCTTCCATGCAGACCAATATTACAATGACACATTTTTGTAAATATTTTGAATGTGCACAATTGATTTTTGTCACTTGTCCAACACCTCGAAGTGCTGACAACATCCTAACACACGCTTCTGGATCTGCTTCAGCGAGCAACTGGCAACCATCTACAAATGGCTGCTCTGTTTTGATGTACGCTTAATTAATGCTGCATATGAAGCTCCAAATGGCACAATTCATGAGTTTAAAATATTAATTCTTAGGCTGCTTTGGTTAACTGGTTCTAAAATGGAAATTGAACTTTATTTCACATGGTTATTAAATTCTCTTACAATAAGTCCAACTTTAAGATAAAGGGATTCATAAAAATCTTTTCTGATTTTAGTCCAAGGATGGGAATTACATAAGGATGTTATAGACAATACTACATGGCTTCAGCATTGCAACTGTATCTACCAACTCACAGGGGATGGGTGGGATTCTGAGTTATGACATCTGGCCACAAAGTCCAAGCTGTTTTTTGATGAAATTCGAGATTAGCCGCTGTGGCCGCTGCTGGTACTCCACCAGGACATCGTGGGACAAATTGATCTGGTCACTCTCGAGTCTGTCAAGAAGTGTCACACAGACCACGGCAGCTAGGAAAGCAAGTCACATGGTTAGTGATGCAAACAAGCTCATCTGTTCTATAGGATACTAGCCTAAAATGCTGGCATTCACAACATATACATTTTAAATTGGGATCAGTGCTGAGCCCTTAGGATTGACAATGGTGGCAGTAACCTTAGTCAGCATCTAAAAGTGCATTTCTGCAAAGGGGGTCAATTCTATGGACATGGGCAGCCTGTGCCAGCACAAAAATAGAGCTGGGTAATATCCATTTCTTGACTCGCTGCTTCGGGAGTCACTGGAGTATAGGAATTTAAGAAGAAGTATACTATAATCACAAGAGCTCATGCTATCTTTTAAATTTTTACTTTTCACTGATAAATGATATCCCTATATATTTAGAGATACAGTGAAATATTTCAATAGAGATATGCATTATAGAAAGACATAATCAATCTCACTAACATATGCATCCTTTCACATTCTTATTTTTCATAATAACAACTGAAAATTACTCCATTAGATATTTAGACATATGCATAATTAGCAACAATACTCACAATGCTCATTAAAACATTAACATTTATTCCTCCATCTAGCTGCAACCTTGTACCCTTTGGCCAACATGTCCACACTTCCCACCCTACCCCCTTCCACTCCCCTGCCTCAAGTAACCACGATTGTAATCTCTACTACCAGGGGTGTTTTTGATTGCACACATGAATGAGACTGTGCAGGTTCACTTTCCATCCCGGACTTATTTCACTTAGCGCGGTGTCTGCGGTGTTCATCTGTGCTGCCCCAAACCCCCAAATCTCCTTCCTTATAAGACAGACATGTTCTGTTTTATGTGCGTTTATGTGTATTTTTCCATCCAGTTATCCCTGGTGATCCCTTTGGTTGTTTTTGTTATGGTGGCTGTTGCTGGTGACGCAGCAGTGAACACTGGCGGTAGCATCTCTCCCACATACTGGTTTTAGTTCTTTAACTTAGACATTCAGTGGTAAGATTGTCAGCTATTGTGGTGGGTCTGTTTTTAGTCTGCAAGACCTTGATGCAGTTTCCCACGATGGAGGTTCTCCTTCATATCTCCATCGCCAGCATACTAGGGTCCCTTTATTTTTAACCTCCTCACTAGCGCTTGTAATTGTTTCCCTTCCCATAGTCATTGGGGCGGGTGATCAATGATCATTGGGCTACTTGCTTCCCTGCTATTAAATTGTATGAATTTTTTTGGGTATTTGTGTTATGAACATCTTATTATTCACCTTGCAAATATTTTCCAATCCGTGTGTCCTTTCGTTTGGTTTATTTCTTGTTGCATTCAGTCATTATGACCCCATAATTCAGGTATCCATGTCATGAATGAGGTAACAATTTGTTCCCTTAGACGATTAAATGAAGGCTTAGAAAAGGTAAACAAATGGCCCATTATGATGCAACTGCTAAGGAAGTAGCCAGTTAAACACAGCTGCATCCATTTCTCTCCAGTACATGGTGAACTGTTCCGATTTGCCCCGGCCTACCCATCAAAATGATGCTCACAATTGAGTCAAGAGCAATGAAAATAGTCAACTGGAGAAGAGCTGAATAGTTCACCGCCTAGGGCCATGTTTACTGGAAACTCACTTGGTTGTAAAGCAACTTGGCTAAACAGGTGACCAAAGTGGGAGAGTTAACGACATATTCCCC
>NW_026067899.1:12293501-12326758 GCF_014885135.2 Alexandromys fortis
GCAGTGTGGCTGGCAGATGCAGGGACCACTGAGAGTCCAACTCCAATCCCTCACATAGCAGAAGGATAAAAGGAACCTGGTGCTCTGTGCTCTCCACAGAGTGAGCTCCGAGTCCACAGAGTGGACCGTTTCCCTTGGATTGCAAGGGTCAGGTCAGATCCGGAGAGAACAAGTAACAGCAATTTTTGGCTTTGCTTTCTTCACCCTGGAGAGCCCTAACAAGCTCCATATAATGATCTTGTCACCCAGCTATTTCCATGAACAAATAAAAGGGACTAATTACCCAGGACAACCTGTCAAAATGAAGCCTGCAACTTTGCTGCCATAATCCTTAGATTAGGAATGGAGGGAGCTCCTGGGAGCTGGAGGGACATTTAGTGACCTACCGATCACCAAGAACATTGCCAGCTATCTGACCCAGGCAGAGTGTAATGGGAACACGCAGGTCTAAGGCAGAGCTTACTGTGTGCTGGGTCTTGTCATAATGTCTAGCAATTCCAGCCCTCTGGCATCATCTATGGCTGTACAGAGAAGCTGATGAAAGTTGCCACTGTATCTCTGTCACATTAAAAAAAGTCATATATTTCTATGCACACAAAATATCTGCGGATAATTTTAGGGAGCCAGAGCCTCTAAGGCTCACACATTAAACCCTTTAGATGCTATACCGCTCTCTGCTCTGCCATGTTCACAGCCTCTCTCTGATACAAATCAAACCTCCAGCAAAGCAAGGTTTTTGCATTAATGGGGGACAAAGCTAAAAGGGCTGGGAGCCAACACCCATGCACACAGCAGAAACCAAATGAGCCGGCTGCTGTAAAATTGGGAACCCAGCAAAGGTTTGTGTTGTAGCTCCTGGCCTCGCTTATCTGTCCGCTCCTCTTAGCCCCGCCCCCTTTCTGCCTCTCCATCTCTGTTATTCCTCAGTGGTTGAGTGTATAAAGCCAACACTCTTTTGTCCTGGTTCGCCTGCTGTGGAAGGTTCTAGAATCTCATCATCATCAACCTAAGCCTGTGTCTCCTTTGAGACCTTGAGCTCAGGCTGTTGGGGACCTATCACAAAGCAAGTGGAGCCCTTCCCTTTCAGAGGGGCCATACAAATAACCTATTTCTCTTTCTCAAAACTTGGTCTGCTGGCCACCTGTATCCAGAGACTACAGATAATGCAGATTCTCATGCTACATCCCAGACACCTGGAACCAGAGTGGGCCGGGCAGTAAATACTCTTAGAAAACAGGTCTTTTTCATTGACTTCTCTGAAAACTACTTTATAGAGTTTCAACTCCTTTCCCAAATCAAACCAAGTTACCACAAAGGTCCATACCTGGACCCTAACTCTTTAGGTCCACAAAGTCACGCTGAATTACCCGGAAGTGAGGGTTCAGAGTGCATCCTCTGATTGCCCTGCATCTCTCACAGAAGTGTTATTAAAGATGCTTCCTGCTACCGGCATAGCTGACGATTTCACTTGTTTAATACTTCTGAACAAAGTTTAACATTGGAAGAAAGATTTGCCAAGACAAACCAAGAAAGGAAACACCTCCGATGTTTCCTTTCATTATATAACGAGAGTGGAAAAGCACAACTTACTTTCATTTTCACCCAAGAAGCCCAGAGCTCAGTCCAGGTATTTACAATTAGCGCTGGATTCCTGGGTAGTGTTTTTTGAAATCGAGGCCCCTACGAATATGCCACTCACTTACATACCCACCTCTGATTCTTTTCTCCTGGTTTTAAATGCTATTTAAACATCCCCGAGCCATTGAAAGCTGTTGCTAGTGTTCTCTGCAGTGCTGGTGTGCACAGATCATTTCTAGTAGTAACTGCAGTTCGTAACACTGTTTTAAAAAGCAACAGCCAAGAGGCAGTGATGTTGGATCTGTTCCATCCTTGTTCTTGCTCAGCCGTGTTTCCTTAGGCTGCTCAATATTCCCTCTAGACCTGGCTTCATCCATACAGAAAAGGATGACTTTCTGGACCTTTCATGCCTCTCAGTTTCCACCTCGGGCCTCACATCATCTTGTCAGTAGGAAGACCATATTGTCACCCCTGAGGAGTGACTTTGATCTGCTGAATTATGGGTCATGAAACAATGATGACTTGGGAAGACAGGCCATGGAGCCCGAGATGCTAGTCCTGGTCCCTGGTCTTGGGGTCATAGCAGAGAGAGGCCAGTGTAGGCTGTGCCAGCTACACAGAGGGTGTGTTGGCAGTGGTGAGAAAAGGCTAGGATTAGAATTAAAGCCAGTCAACCAAAAGTATACCGGCTTTAATTCAAAATATGTTAGAGTATCTCAGAGTAAGTTATATTTTCTTAATCCTGTCTTTGTCAAATTTACAAGACAAACAATAGCTAACTGTTAGAATTTTTTAAATGTTTCATCTCAAAAGAAGAAGCGTTTAAGATGATGGATATACTAGTTAGCCCATTTTGATCATTATACAGGCTGTACACATATTAAAACTTGCAATTATTATTCAACAAAAAAAAAGTAATGCAAGGTGTGGTGTGGTGACCCCATCTGTAACTCCCGAATCCTGGAGGCGGAGGCAAGCAATCAAGACCAGCTGGAGCCATATGGTAACTCCTCACCATTACCCCAGGCAAATCAAATAGTAAGTTAGCTACACATTTACACCTCATTTTTCAGATTTGAAAGTTGAACAATCATGGCAGGATCATAGCTATGCAACGCTATTCTGTGTCTGCTTAACTTTTTATTAGATTCCAGCACCAGCTCTTGGGACCACCCTGTCCTTATGGTTTGTTGGCTGAGGTAAGATACTTATCTGCTCGCAGTCTCTGCAGCACAGCACTGGCCTCTGATTTTGAATGGTGCACATTTGGGTTCTTTGGTCCAGGAACCGCCCCTGCCCCCACCCCACTCCACAGCCCTGTGTTTCCATGGGAAGGCTCCTGCCAGAAGCAGCAGTCTTTCGGGAGAGAATGGCCCAAGTCACACAGAGCTGAGGTCAAATTCCAGAGATGGTGGTGGGAACGTTAACGAACCCCAAGCCGCTATTTCTCTCATGAAGGTGTGGAGAGCTACAAATGGCTGCCAAATATCCTTGTGGAACAATTTTTCAAAAACCTGATTTTTCTTCCCTTTTGGGATTAAGAAATACGACAGCTACAAACCTAAAATAGCCATTAAAATTTTGTGGTAACATCTTTTGGGCTTTATCGACGGTCACCATGCAGGTCCCCGACACAAAGATCCTTCATTGCTGGGAACATCCACAGAAGAATTTAAAAAATTGAATTGGAGCCAGGGCTTCTGTTTCCTTTTATTGAACAGTTTCAAAGAAATTCTCTAAAGAATGAATGCCTCCCAAAGTTACAAGTAGCTGTCAAAAGAAATAACATGGAATTATTCCTTTACTCTAAAGAAAAAGCCACCGTGAGATGCAGACAACTAAAGGCATTGAGACAAACTTGAGCAGAACCTAATCTTAGACAAATATTAGGTTTCATTTATTACTGTGCAAGCTTGTGTCAAAAGGCAGCTCTGACTTTAAAAACTAGATACAGGTTAAATATATTTATCTCAAGTTCACAGCCCAAGAGGGTCATCCTCTTTAATCAGGAGTAAATTTTACTTTAAGAGAGGGACAGATGTGTCACAGATGCGCCTACTCAACATTATGTTGTTTTTCTATTGTCCAGTGGTTGTGCATTATTCCGAAGGGGCAGCTCACTGATGCTGGGTGATTTTAAAGTCCACTACCTCCTTACCCGGATCTCTGTTAAGGTGGCACTGGATCCCTATTACATTTGTCTGGGGCAGCGAGCAAACGAACAGCCATGACAGATGGGTGTTGATGGCCTTACTCCAGGCGGTTTGTCCACCTCCAAATAACAACAGACCCTGGGACTGCAGGTTTGCAGAAATCTCACGGCAAAGGGAAATCTTGGCTCCCGTCCTCCAAACAATTCTGCACCACTAATGTGACCCGGGAATGGAGACGCTGGTTTTCGATGGCCATTTTCCAAGGTCAAGTAGAGACTGGTTGCCATTCTTTATACTCATACACTCAGCAAATATGGATTGAGTTCCCATATGGCAGACATTAGTCTAGGCGTTGGGCATGGAGCAGTGACAAACTTCCTGTTATTCTGGCGCTCCATCACAGTAGAGAGAGAATGAATATCACCTTTATGCACTGGGCTGATTTGTTTTCTGTCAACTCGAAACAAATTAGAGCCAGCTTGGAAGAGGGACCCTCTGTCGAAGAGCAGTCTCTATCACTCTGGCCTACGGTATGCCTATGGGGCATTTTCTTGATTAATTATCGATGTGGGAGGACCCAGCTCACTGTGGACAGTACCAAGCAGGTGGTCCTGGGACGTATAAAAAAGCAGGCAGAGCAAGCCATGGGGAGCCAGCCAGTAGCATCATAGGGCCTGACTTCCCTCAATGATGAACTGTGACGTGGAAGGGTAAAGCACATAAACCTTCTCCTCCCCACATCAGAGTGTATATCACAGCAACAGACAGCAAACTAGAGCAGGCATGACGCTAAAGCAATGCATAGGTTAATGTATAAGCAAACCAGAAATTGAGCTAATGGTGTTGAATATGCAACAGAGAAGCAAAATAAATGATCTAAATATTAATGATTGGGCTTGGGTACTCATACAATGGTCCCCTGAGAGGCCAAGTCTCATATTAATCGAGAAGATAAGTGGTGAGGTACATGGACACAAGCCCTCCATGGACCAGAGAGATGCAGAAATGATCCATTTCTGCCTGGGTTGGGTTCCAACTCTGCGACTGAGTCCTCTGAGTTAGAACTCGGGTTCCTGAAAGAGCGGTGTTAACGTATGGTGATATCCGAAGGTAGAAACAATCAGTTCTCACATGGTTGTGAACTCCTGTTGGCTGAACAGCTGTCTGATAATATAAAAAGACAGAGAAGGCAGCCAGGAGAGTAGGGTGGGCTGGGCTGGTAATAACTGTGGAGGAGGGGAGTCAGTGTCTCGAGAGCTGGAAGCCCACGGATTCTAGGCTCTGGGGTCAGGTGGGACTCCTTCGTGCTGCTTGCCATTCATGTCCTTTCAGGGTTCTGCTAGAGCAGCAGCGTGAATGCACCCGCAGCCCTTCCTTCAAAGCTTTCCCAGCTCACAGAGTGGGCGGTAAATGGGCTAAAACGGAAAAGGGCTGTGTGGCAGTGCCCAAGCTTTACCTCTGGAAAGGGGTGAGGGAGAAGATGCTACGCGGTGGCAGTGAAACATGGGGACATGATAGCAACCCGTGCATGGGCCTTGTGCCTTGACAGTGGATCTTCCCCAGCCAACAGAGCACAGATGCACTTTTTAAAACAATGGTGTCTTGGGGATAAAAGCAGCCCCCGTGACTGTGAAGAAATCTGGAGAGTAGTACTCGGGTGAACTAGAACTGAGGAGCTGCAGAGCTGCGGATGGAGCCTGTCGGCAGCCATGTAAAGGTCTGCAGGATGTAAAGGAGGCTGCAGCCGTGGCTGGGAAGACGGAGACCTGCAGGGATGCTGAAAGCAGAAAGCAAAGCTCCAGCAGCAGCAGTGAGAGTGGATTGAAGCAGGAAGACAGAGGAAGGCAAGACGTGAAGGAGGCCTGCCTGCAGGTGGAGGTCAGAGCAAGGTCATGAGATCTGCCCTCCAGGACAAAGAGGCTCTCTTAAGAGAAGAGAAGAGCTTCCCTCGGGTCTCTGCAGGAGTCTCAAAAGACAAAGGCAGATAGATACCCAGAATTCACAAGGCTACAGTGGTCCCTGGAGGCCAGTAGATGCCTTTTGCAAAAAGAACCCATGGCCATCAGCACACCTACACCTGCAGCCTGCTGGCTCAGCAGTTTACATTCGACCATATTGGATATCAGATTCTGATCATTTTCATATTTGCAGAGGTCTGAACTAAGCGGTCACTTGTTTCCATAATAGAGAAAGCCCAAAAGGCCTTTCCCGGAGCAGGAATCTGCACTGCTGCCTAAGTGAGGTCAAGCGGTCCTATGCTTGCTAATTTGTTTAGGGGAAAGCGAAGCCTATGGTTTCTCTGAAAATGAGGATTCTAGAAGGGCTTGCAAATGCGGGCGGGGTGGGGTCTGGGAACACGTCACGCGGTTAAACTGCTTGCTGTGCGAACCTAACTAAACGCCTGGTAAGTGTGGAGACCTGCATGTAATCCCAGCTGCTGAAGGCAGAGGAAGTGTCCCCCCCCCCATTTCAGCAATCTGCTCAGCAGAACCAGCCATGTCAGTGAGCTCAGGGTCCAACATACGTAGAGGGGCAGCTGAGGTTGATTACTGTCCCCAGCTTCCACACGACATGCCCACGCATGCACATGTGCCCACACACATGCTAACATGCATACATACATGCACATCACACACATACCTACACATGAAAGGGGAACTATCAAACGGCACGAGGAACAGTTTGTGGGTCTTCACCCGTAGAGTACAGGGATTGGCATGGACGTGTACGTGTATTCTGAAGTAGGCGTGGTTAAAAACAGTGGCTCTTAACTAATCTCCTTATTGACTCTCTCTTATTCCAAAGTCCATTCTCAGAAATGTTACCACAAGTGCAGTGTTTATAGCATGCGTATGAAAATGTATTGGCTCTAAGACCAAAGGTTAGAACTCAGGGTTCTTTAGTGATGTTTTTATACTCTGGGCAGAAGGGAACACTCTCCTGGTATTATGTGACATTACTGATCCTCTTCGGGTTCTGTGACATCACTGATCCCCTTCGGAGTCTTCCTCGCGTCCCTAACTTTAACTTTGGTCTCCTCCTATCTATATCTATGCTCGCCGCATCTCATCTGCCATATTCTCTTCAAATGCCATCTTTACACCATCAGCATATACGTTTCTTTACTCCTCCAGTCCTAACCCTCCATCGGAGCCCGAGTCAGAAGTCCCCCTGCTTACCGGACCTTCATTTGCATGTCACTGTCACCAAATCCTCACCTAAACATGTTCTGTCCCCATCGTGACAAGCTCACTCCTCTGGGAACTCTGAGGGTCGGCCTCGTACCTGGAACTCACCCCGAACTCTCAGCGGTTCCTGCTGGGGTTCTCTTCTGAACCCGTGCAGAGTCTGACGCCATGGCATCACCCTCCGCTAATCACCTTGGTGCTTCGTACTTTGCTAGAAGCTGTCCTGGCCTTTTTAGTCCCTTTCCCGCTTCTTCTCTGGCCCCCAGAGAACCAGAGAGCTCAGAACCCAGAGAAAGTCTATCGAAACTTCTCTCAGGCACCTCCCTGTTTCCAGACAGAAAGCCCACATTTTAACAGGGAGGCACACAACCTGCCGGTCTCCCCGACACCTCCCATCTCTCACCGTTCCACCCTGCGCTTGCCTCCACCTGCTCCCGCAGCACACCTGTGTGCTCCTGATATATTTAGCTTTCCATTTACACTTTCCAGAACGTGCTTCCCAGGTTCCCATGTGGCCTTTCCCAAATGGCACCTTCCCCTCCTACCTTTTCCTGACCATGCTAATTAAAATTATGACTGATAGACTATTTTAGGAATCTCTCATTTGCATCCTGCCTCAACAAAAGCAGTTATGAAAGGAAACGGCAGCCACCACCGAGATGGAGAACAAGGAGCTTGCAGTTGGGTCCTAGCTACACCATCAGCCAGCGTGTGCCCTTGGCTTTTTGATCCCTGAGCTTTGCTTCCTCATAACCATGATGGGAGCAGTGTCCTACCTGCCCACCAAACACTATGAGGTAATGTATATTCTGAGTAATTTTAAAGCGTGCATTCGACACAAAACAAAAATTATCTGGGCCCCCTTCCCTCCTCCCGAAGAATGAACCTAAGATGGCCTTAAAGAGGTGCGGCGTCCTTGGCATTCGCAAGAAGTTTACCTCTCAGACCGCACAATCCACACATGGCTGCAAATACCGTAGACTCCATCTCAATGTTCCTGACTCCGGCTTTGTATGCTCGCTTCAAGTAGTCCAGCTTCTTCTCTCTCGAAAAAGAACACAAGGCTCCATCTAGGCGGGCCTGGCCTGAAAAAGGACGGAGTGATTTAGCGGCTCATGTCCCACCTCAGTGGCAGTGTTGTTAGCGAAAGACTGCCCAGTGGTGCAGGGCTCTGCCTCTGTCTTCACCTCTGGAGTGATCCTCCCCTGGGGAATCAACCTGGCTGCTGAATCTTTTTTTCCAAAGAGAATATGCCCGCACCTGGCTCAAATCTCATAAAAGAAGGTAGAACATCCATATAGGGAAGAGTGCCCCAGCTCTAAAGGACAGCGGGGACATCAGGAGCCAGGTGAGAGGGTCACAGGGAAAGTTTTCCTTTGAGAAGAAACTCAGATTGTCCCAGTGGCAGGGGCCCCAGGCCAGGTGGAGACATGGGGCGGGCAGGGTGGTGGGGAAGAAGGGCTTCTTACCCTTCATGCCTCAGTGACGCTCCTGAGGCAAACGGTTTAGACACTGCCATGCTCTGTATGACCACCATGGCCAAACAGGCAAATGGCGTGTCCCTTGTCCCTCACAGACCTCTCAGGCTTCATGCTAACCCTTCGCTTGAGTTTTCCCTTCCATATTGTCCCATTATTTCGGGCTTACTTCACTTCAGTTGACCAGTGGGGACAGAAGGAGGTGGAGCACAGTCTGATGTTACCTCACCCCGTGCCTGCTGCCATGTGTACATCCTGAATTTTCCTACCCAGCGGTATCCGGATGGAAGCCAATTGCCATCCATTATTTGCACCATCCCTTCCGGAAGCCTTTCCTGTCCTTCGCTCCTATTCTCCGTGGCTTCTGTCCTGACAGTGAGCCTTTCCCTGTTCCTTCTCTCTTCTCCGGTGCTGCCTGCCAACACCTCTAACAGTGTTGTTTATGCTGAGGCAAACCCGAATGGCTCAGAAGCCATGGGTAACGCGAGTGGAAGGGTCTGCCTAGGCAGATCGGTGTGGCCTCACTTCACCAACCATAAGCAGCCCCAGATGTGGGCCAGGGTTTTCCAGGGCCGTCATGCATGGAGCATTTTGTACCTTTTAACGCTACTTTATGTCATTCGGAGAAGCCAAAAATCTGAATTTCTCATATGAACAGCTCTAGAAATTACAAATGTTGGCAAAATAATTCGCATTTGGAACAGTATCTCACGGGTCAATGGTAACACTGACGCCACCAGGCTTCGGTTTATGAGCTGTGACGCAAACGCACGGGTGGGTGACCCACTAAATGAAGGGCTTAAGAGGCGACATCCTAGAACAGTCTTAGTCTGTCCATCAGTACCTCAAACACCTTCGCTAACCTGAACAATGCAAAGAGAATACAATCTATCTCCCTGTATGGCTTTTAGATTCTTAAAGTACTACATAAACTTTGATATAGAGAAAAGTAAAAGATGATGAAATCTTAAGATTAGCTGTGATTATTCTATGAACACAATTACAGCACAAGATTTGTTGGAAGTCCAACGTACTGTGACATCAAGGTAGGGTAGATTCTTCTGTAATGAATACAGTCTGTCCTTGGGGCTTGTTGTGTCTTGTTTTGGTTTTGACTTGCCCCTCATCCCTTGGAACAAGAGCTGCTATTTGGCAATGACCTTCAAGTTAACTCTATGGAGACCCTATGTTCTTGGCTATGGGATAAAAGATCCACCCATTGGATCTGTTTAATTGAACTTTTCTCCTCAGTTCCCGGTCTTATTTCCTGCCCGGTGTTCAGGTGAATGGCAGAAGCATAGGACCAGCGTATTCCTCTGTCTTAGAGTTAGCAATCTAAGTAAAAGTCATGAGCAGAGAGAGAGAATGCTGTCAACATCACTAATTGCATTTTAGTATTCAAACTGATAGAGGATCAAACCCATTCTAAATATCAACTCATTCTGCATGTTTCTCAGCTGCTTATTAAGCCCTCATGGCGCTACACTTTAGTAAGTAAAAAGGCTATTTGTTGCCCCCTTGAAAATCTACATGATTAACTTGCTAGTATGCAGTTTTAATATCAACTGTGGGTTTGTATAACCAGCTGCCAGTATTTTCCTACTGCCTTCGCGGCGTGTACAGGATTCTCACCTTCGTAAAAGTCATAGGTACACATCGTGTGTCCGATGAGGGTTGGGAAGCTGAAGATTTCTCTGCTACAGTTGAGCAAGTCCATAGCCAGTTTCTTGTCAAGTTCAGTGTTTCGGGTGACCACGTTGTCCAGGATTACCTGCTCAAACCGAGGCTTGAAGAAGGAGTCTACAGCTGTATCTGTTATCACAACAGACCCGGGGGCAATCCCTGCAATACGGAATAAATAAGCGATCCCAGAAGATGGCGCAGAGTGACTTCTGTGACATGCAGTATGGAACCTACTCTGCCAACACGAATTAATGCTGTTTATTAATAATTGCCTTGCTTAAAATCTTTAAAAATATTTTTTTTCCCTGAAAGCCATCAAATAACCTTTAGAACAGACATTTTCATTGGCTGTCTACCCAGATTCGCATTTACAATGTGGTGGGGTTTAGATTTCAAGACAAACATGACTCTTGGATGTGCAAATTAGTGCCAGCCTTCAGGCTCAAACTTGAATAAATTAGGTCAGGAAGAAAGTAAATGAACCTGCCAGCAAGTAGCTTTCATAAAGTGATGTGACTACTTGATATTTAATCTCCCTGCAGACTCCTCGATTACTATAATTTCTTGGCAGCTCTCTCCACTCTTCCTTCAGATGCTCATCACATAGCCTCCTTTTCCTCCCGGGCTCCATGCAAATTAGGCCTCTTGGCTGACCTTCCCTTGCTGCAAAGTCTGCCTTGCTCAAGGGGCCTGGACCCACTGAGATGCCATTTTCTGTCAACTCCTCCTCTCCCTGCCTGGGTGTGTTCTTGCTCTCCCGACTCCTTTTCTTTACACTGACGCCAGCATTCCTCAGCTGCCATCCGGAGTCACTCCCTTCCAAAAGTCCTAGCCATGGGAGGGCTAACCAATGAAATAAGCGTAACTAAGTAAAAGGCAGCAAATATGGGTTACAGTGAGCGTCCACCTTTTGATTTGCCCTGATCTCTAATGAAAACCTGGGGAAGAAGGTGTATCTCGATGGTGCCCTGGGCAGCCTCTCTCTGAACACTCATTACACTGTTTACAGTCAATTTGTTTGTCTAGCTCTCTAGTGGAAGAATACAAGGTGTATCAAGTTAAAAACAGTGCCAGGTCATCGCCCTCTCCCCAGGTCTGGTGCTGTGCCTATCGCATCGTGAGTATTTGGTAGAAATGTGGTCAGCAAGCACATGCTTCTGTAAAGATGCTACACAACACAGGTCCGCAAACTCTGGTCCAAAGGCCACATGTCACTGTCCTAGTAAATGAAGCCTTGTTGCGGCATGACCACGCATTCATTCACATACTGTCCTTGCTGAATCTGAGCTATGGCGTGGCATTGAGAACTAGCAACAGAAAGAGCATAGTGTGCAAAGCCCAGCACTTTTACTATCTGGCACTGTACAGAAAATGTTTTAGCGACCCTGGATATGGACTACAGACTCATCCTGGTTTAGGATAAATTCCAATATGCCAAACTAGAGTTAATTACAGAACACTTTAAATTTCCACCTAGACACCCAAGACAACTGTCCTGTTTAATTTCTGTTGTTGAAATACAACATCGTGACAGGGAGACCAGGTTTATGTTGTTTACAGTTGCAGGTTATTATCCATCATTATGGGGAACTTAAGGCAGGAAGTAGAAGCAGCCGGTCTCAACCACAGTCAAGAGCAAAGAAAAAATTAAATGCACATGTACTTGCTTGCTTGCGCTCAATTCCATTTCCCTCCTCTTACACAATTCACAACCCCCTGCCTATGGTCACATCCACATCACTGAATTTAGTCAAGACATTCTCCAGATACACCCACAGGCTGACCCAAGGTAGATAATGCCTCTGAGACTCTCGCCAAAGGATGCTAGGTTGTGTCAAGTTGACAGAGGAAGCTAAACATCACAGTAGCCTCTGAAGGTATAGCTCCGTTTGGTAAGTTGCATTTTAAGTCAGCCAAAAATAAGGGACTGCTTACATTGTTCAGAATGTCCTGAGATGCTGAAAATATGTTTTCTTTACACTGCCGTGACACATAGATTCATCAAAGAAGCATTGGTAGCATTTTTGTCTTAAAAATGCACTTTAATTGCTTATATTTCCCTTATCAAAGTATTTTCTCAGTTAAGGAACTGATGTCAGCAAAAGAATAAGTAATATCTGTGTTTTCCATCTTCAAATACAGTTTCGCTTCAAACAAAACGGATGAGATTGTCTTAGTTATAGCATTAGTAATGAAGATGCAACTCTAAAATGAAGCTGTTTCCATCAGTATAACAGTTTAATGTGCTTCTGTTGACAGGCCTCCATCACGCTGTTGGTACTATCTTGTTGTTGTCTGTACCGTGTTATCATGGAACACAAGACCATGATCATGATTTAGATGGTCACTAGAGTGACTCATCATATCACTGGAGACTTGTTCATATCAAGTGACAATTGAAACAGTCAGGAGAACAGAATGTGGACCTGTGACCTCAGAAGACAAATCAGTGTATCCCACAAACCAAGAATTACAGTAACCATGTCTTTCCCAGGAATGCTGTTCCCTGAAACTGATTATTTGGGATGCTGTTGGGTAAACCACCATCTAGAAGGATGCTGATCAACACTGGTTGCTTATATTCTCCATTTCCATTTAAAAGAGGACCCACTAATGTTTGGGGTTTTTTTTTTGTTTGTTTGTTTGCCCACATATGCGGGGCTTTGCCTGTCTTTGTTCTCAGATTATAGTTCTGGAAAGGCTGTGGTTCTTTTTAACTTGCTTGATATCAGCCAGCGCCGTCTGTGACACATGCCACTTCTCTGGTCCTTTGAAGATTTTTGAGAGCTCCTCTCGCTCCAAAATGCTTACTTGAGCAACGCAAAGGGATTTGTCTTTTAAAAGCTCACTCCCTATTATGTAACCATGTAGTCCTGCCACTCTGTCAGCCAAACCTTCCCATTGAGAGTGGCGTGTCTGCATTTGCATGTAGTGACATGGTCAAAGGACACCCTGAAAAATCTACTCCCTGAGAAACGATAGAAGCGAGGCAGGGAGTCTCTTGGAAAAACTTAGGTAGCCACAGACTTTCCCTACCAGCCCACAGGATCCTTTCTGCTATGCAGTCAGATTAAAGACACAACCAAGCAAAGAGCAGCAAGATCACCAAGAAGAGCCAAAAGCAGCATGTTGCTAGTCGCTAGTTGATATAAGGTCTGATACTTAGTAGATAAAACAGGCAAAAATCCATGCAACTTTCTTGACCTGAACACCCTCATTTCTGTTAGGTAAAAATTTCTCAGGCTCAAAACCAGCTCTTTCCATGTGCTTATAAGTTTTTGTCAACTTGACTCAAACTAAAGTCACCTGGAAAGAGGGAGCCTCAACCGAGGACTCTGTCCTTCCCATGTTGATTTTGATCAAAGTCTTTTATCACAGTAACAAAGGAACAAACTAGAACATGCTATAAACCACACTTTCTAATAATTCCACTCTTTTTTATGTGAACAAAAGTGGAATTACACATACACACACACACACGAGAGAAAGAGAGAGAGAGAGAGAGAGAGAGAGAGAGAGAGAGAGAGAAATAAAGGGGAGAAGAGGAGATAAATCCTTAAGTCCAGCCTCCCATGAGTTCATGTGGATTTCCGTTGGGCTCCATGTATGTTGGTGTGCTGTGGATTAACACAGAGACGTATGAAAAAAAATCTCAGTTTTAATGGTAGAAAACAGTCTGTCTCACCAATTCCCCCTGACGTTCCGATTCGGATGATGGTGACGTCACAGCAGCGTGCATGGTGGAGTAATTTGATGAGTTCGTGGAGCATAATAGAAATAGAGGGGATGCCCATCCCGTGCTGTTGAGAGAGAGAGAGTCGTTACACATCTCACACATGCAGAAGTGAGCAGGACGTATTTTTTCTTCCTTACAAGTTAACAGCCCTTGTATAAATTTACATAATCATTAAGACTGTGACCATGCTCGGGAAAACATAAGTCATCTCTAAGTGATGCCTACATGGCATGCTGATGGATGTGTCTATCTGTGAGGACTTGAGAGAGACATCCTACTGCCAGTTAAACTGGCAAGAACAGAGATGGGAGGGCCGAGTACAGGTGTGCCAGGGCAGGGTCAGCTTTCGTCTCCCTATGAGGCTCTTGTCAACGAACTTCTGTGAAGAGCCTCCCTCTTCATACACAGTTGACATGGAACTGAAAAGACATAATTTTGGCTGCCATTTCACCAGTCTTACTTCACCCTAACCAGTGGAAAGAAACAAACCCTTTTGTTCAAATGTAGCCTCAACCGTTTGTTGCTAATTCCATGTGAGTTCAAAGGACTCTAAGGGAGAAACTTGGCTTCAGTTTCCAACCTGCTGTGGGATAACCCTTCTGTACGCTGAGTTCATATACATATATGCTGTACACTGTATATGTTGCTCTCATTGGCTGATAAAGAAAACTACTTTGGCCTATAGCAAGGCAGAATATAAGCTAGGTAAGTTAGCCAAACTGAAGATAGAGAGAAAGAAGCATACTGGTAAAAGCCACAGCTTTGTGGTAATATATAGGTGAATAGAAATGGGTTAATTTAAATGTAAGAGCTATTTAGTAGTAAGCCTGAACTATAGGACAAACATTCTTTAATTTATATTAAGCCCCTGAGTGATCATTTAGAAGCAGTTGCGGGATGGGGAGGGACAGAGAAACCTCTGTTTATACCACTCAAGAGTTTGAAGCTTATGCCGAATCCGTGAATCAGTTTAAATTGCCATCGATCATGACCACAGCCTGGTTTAACTTAGCATTTATCTCAAAACAATCACAGTCACCAGACTAGGGGGTCACTTGACACAGGCTAGAGGATTTAGCCATTTTCGGTGGTTCTGTTACATCTAACAAATCTTCAGAAAGACCTTCCATGCTGTAAGTTGTAGAAACTGGAGTTGAGTTTCAGTGGCGGCTATTGCACTTTTAACATGATGGCAGATATGTTAATATGTCCATGGCCGTAGAGACTTAGGGAAACCACTAGAGCTTTGGTCGTGATGTCCTCAACCTGAGCTCCCTCTCCTTTCCTTTATCAAGAATATTAAACTGTAGAAACCAGGAGCCTCTGGGGTCACCATTCCTGCCCCCCATTCAATATGCCCTGATTTCTGAAAGCTTAGTAAGCCTCCTGGACCCAGGAATCAAATGTGCATTGATCTATGTATTCAAGATTGGCAAGTTTGGGGCTTTGACACTCGCTCTGCAATGAATTAATAAAATACCATTTGCTGCAACTGTAAACTAGAGGATGAGCTATTGTTTTATCTCTTAGGTTCTTCTAAACCAGCCATTTGTTAACCTAGGCTCAGAACTTATGTTTCAGTGTGATGATAAAATTATAAATGGATTCTTGTGTTTCTCTTGCAAAGAGGTCTATACTGGGAACCCCATGCCTGCCTAGTATTCCTTTTTATTTTATTTTTTCTTTATTTTACATTCCAACCATGGTTCTCACTCCCCCTCCTTCCTATTCCCTCCCTCCTCCCCTCCTCCTCCTTTTCAGCCCACTCGCCATCCATTCCTCCCAATGGGTAAAGGCTCCCACCGAGAGTCAACAGAATCTGGTCTGCCTAGTCTTCTAAGGAGCTAGCCTTGACCATCTGGGCCATGTTCCCTGATAGAACACAAGGTTACCTCTGGCTTTGTCTTATGAAGCTCTTCTGATCATTTAGAGTAGTTTCACTTTTGGGATAAATTTTAGTTTTTCTTTCTCCATTTACCATACAAGATAGGACAAATAATTATAGTTCAAAGGATTGTAACTGAAAAGTTAATAGGACAACATCAGGGAATATTTAGCTTCTTCTAAGGCAGATAATATATAATTTTTTATTGAATGAACAAATTAATGAAAGAATGGATTCTGCCATTAGAAGCCAAAGCAGGGTTTGGGTACTCTTGTCCTAGAGGGAATACCAACTTCTCTACCACTGTAGTATTCTATGTGTTTTCTTTTGTTACCCAGTGTTCTCAGCTCTCCTTACATTTCATCACTGAGTAATCTGAGCAATTTTAGAGCTCAATGAATCATGACTGTTCCCTCATATAGAGGGCATTTCCAGCTGAGGTCTTCAGAATTGTCTCATCTATGCAGGTCTTACTCACTGTCCGCAGCTTATGCCCTTTGAGAGGACCACCATATCCAAATACACGCCAGACTCAGCATTTTACTTCTGCATCCAGCCGTGCACGGAGGGCTGAGGCAGGCGGAGTGAGTGGCTGTGCACAGACACCCTTCTCAATGCTTTCTAGTGGTGGGAACTGCTCAGAGACTCATTCTGCCTTCACTTCGTCTTTAGACAAACAGTGTCCAGAACAGCTCTCAGGTTCTAGAGAGGAGAGCATGCCACACGAGGTCTGTGGAAATGCGCTTGCAGCTTCTTAGCAAGCTTAGTCATGGTATATTCTAACGGTACCGAGAATTGGCCTCTATGAAAAATTCAGTGTTCCTAAAGCTGGATAAAGGACAGAGGAAGGAAAATGGCTGGAGAGGGAAGCATGTTGATCAATTAAGAATAGAAAGATGGTGAGCCTTGAAGACCATTGTCCTTGCCTCAGACAGTTAAGTAGTAAGTGAAGTGTAAAGGTAGTGGTGACCCTACAAGCTCTGTCCTGCCCTGGAAACCTTTTTCACTGTGCCAACCTCTTCACTTGCATTCCTTGTACCGGTGAAGGCAAGGCAGAGTTGGGGGAGAGCTGTGTTCGGAAGGTATCCCAGCTTGGGTTCCAGCCTGAAAAGGCTGGCTGGCCTGCAGCTTTCCCGTACTTACACTGATGGAAAGCACAGGGCCGGTCTTGAACATGCAGTATCTGTCTGTTCCTGCGCAGATGTCTTCAATGTCTTCTCCATCTCCCTCCAGCTGGAGTTCCTTGTGCATAAACTGTGCAAACGCTTTCATTCTGTTGGGGCTCCCACCGACACAGACGAACTGTCAAGAAGAAGGAAAAGGAATCTGCCATCGTCACTCTGATAAGAGCAAGGGTCAACATTCAGTACGAGTGTTTTTTACTTTGCTATACAGTTAATTTACTTCTGAGCATGGGCAGAGGTCCTGGGTTGCGTTCAAAATTTGGCTCATTTGCATCATTAGCCTGAAAGAAGGCAACTACGTGCAATGAATTATGTACTGACCTAGTGAAGAAAATCATAAGTGCTGGCATTGGTCAAGGACGTATTTCCTGGTGGCTTTGTTTATAGTAACATCAGCTTGGCATTGCCATCGATATAATCACCCTAGTGGTGGCGGACACTCATACGACAGATGTTCAGTGCCAAGTCCTGAGGACGTGGACCATAAGCGAGGGGAAAGTAAAGGGACAGTTGCCAGTTTTACTGTGTTGTCTGATTATCTGTCCTAACCTTAGACTTTTATTTTAAATGTACTATGATAACTTCGGGCTTGACAGGACTCTCATCTCAAGGCCTTTCTGCTCTTTACTGAGAAAAACTCGTCATGGAGCAGGGCTTATTGTTAAGGTCAGAAGTCGACTGCAGGATTTCATCTAGGCCACTAATTTGTTTTTCGTATTGTCTGACTTTGGGGCAGATGTTGCCGTCAATAGGTTGTCATATCTATTCGAATATGGTGATCATTGGCATGCCTACACCCAGCATTCTAAAGTTACAGATTTGTGAGTTTGAGCACAGCCTTGGCTGCACAGTGCATTTGACCAAACTAGAACACAGTGTAAGACCCTATACCAAAAGTGAATTGTAATTGCTCATGTCACAACTTGTTAGGGCTACACCAACCCCAAAGACAGAAGAATACTCCAGAGAGAGGGAGCAGAGTGGCCTTTTGCGGGCCTGCATGAGAAGGCAACTGGGTGAGCTCTAGGCAGGGGTCAGAAACAGAGGATGCGCAGAGCATTTGAAGGTCGGGAGGAAGCAGAGCACACAGATGCTGATGGGCAGAAAACCGCTTAGCAACAAAAGCCACAGGGTGTGGTGCTAGTGTGTTGTGATATAGTGTAGGAGATGTGGTGTGTGTGGTGTGGTGTATGAGGTGTGTATATGTGGTGTGGTGTGAGAGTTGTGTATATGTGGTGTGAGGTGTGTATATGTAATGTATGAGGTGTGTATATGTGGTGTGGTGTGAGAGGTGTGTATATGTGGTGTGAAAGGTGTGTATATGTGGTGTGGTGTGAGAGGTGTGTGTATGTGGTGTGAGGTGTGTATATGTAATGTATGAGGTGTGTATATGTGGTGTGAGAGGTGTGTATATGTGGTGTGGTGTGAGAGGTGTGTATATGTGGTGTGGTGTGAGAGGTGTGTATATGTGGTGTGGTGTGAGAGGTGTGTATACGTGGTGTGGTGTATGAGGCATGGTGTAGGAGGTGTGTATATGAGGTGTGTGTATGAGGCATGGTGTCTGAGGTGGGTATGAGAGATGTGGTGTATATGTGGGGCGGCATACACAGTGTGGTGAATGGAGTAAAGCCCAGAGAGCAGATGCTGTGAAATGCTGGAAAGCCACCATTTGAACGTAGAAGGCAAAACTGGTTTATCCCTGATTAAGTAACTTCCTCAGTGACACATGAAAACGTAGAGTCCTCAGACCACCATCGTCAGAGCTCTCAGGTTTAATCAGGCTGAAGTGGGCTTGAATACGGAAAGGAGCATGCATAGATCCTGGCACCTTCTCAGTGATCACAAAAGCGGACTTCTCCTTTGAAGATCAGGCAACACTGCCTAGGCCTGCCCTTTGAGCTCACATCTCTCTACTGCAGGATTCAGGAAAAATGAAGCTGACTGGAGCTTTCTAGAATGGAGAAAGATGTTTAGTGGGACCTGGCTGATGTGGGTTGCTTTGGGAAGAGGAGCCAAGGAAGGCTAACAAGGACCTTCACAGGGATGTCTGAGGAATTCCTGCGGTTGTAGAGTGGGCACCCCTCATGCAAAAGATCCACAGGAGTATTGGGTGGTCTGTTTGCATGATGCGTCCTTGTCTCCACTTAACAGTAATTACTGGGAAGCATCTCCATCACAAGACATAACTATTCCTTTTGTCCGGGCACTCTGCTTGTCATCTACCCTCACTGATGTCCTTTCTGGAATGTCCTAGGAGTTTTTCTGGCAGGACCTTAAGGTAATAATGAACAATGGGAGGCAGTCACCAAGGCTAGGGACAATCGAGCAAGGTAGGCCATCGCTTAAGGTGAGCTCCAGCTACTTACTCTTGATTGCTTGTGGACTTTGCCCCTTTCTTGCTATAAGAAGTTATAGTACTTTCTTACTATGAGCAGTTAAGCACCTTCTTACTATGAGAAAGACAAATTCTAAGTTCAAGAAGGCCCCTTTTTATATACAAAATACAGTAGTTTGAAAATAACTCCACTGTGTGGGGCCAGTACATCTTAAATTACAACGGTTCAGATTGACCATAAAACCAAAACAGATGTTAGAATAGTTTGCGGTTTGGGTTCTGCTTTGAACTGTAGCTATTGCAGGAATCAACAGGAATGCCTGCATATTTCCTCGAGACATCAAGATGACAGGCGTGGACAGGAGCAATCTAGTTCCTGACGTTGACTCCTAAATCAGACTCACTAAGCATCACCTGCAGACACAATTGCCAGTCTGGCTGCTTTAATGAGGAGTGACGTCCCGCTGAAGACTGCTGGCCAACGCTAGTCTCCAGTGCCACTGACTGTGACCTATGTTCCAAACCAAACGAGCTTTGTCCAAAAGATTTGATTTCTCAAAGTAGGAAGAAGCACACTGGGTGGGAATAAGAAGCATTATAAAAGTATGTTCAGGACTTTGCCTGGTGATTTCCAGAACAGACTCGCCTTCCAATATTCCCAGGCGCTTAAATGATTTTGCCAGGTTGCATTAATTTAGAGCATAAATACAGCTTATGTATTCTGTATATTAAGAAGGACTGTAAACATTTTGAATGCATATTGTGAAGTATTATGAAGCAATGATTTTCCTTGTTACTTAAAATTCTGAAGACACTATGCATTTCAGAAGCATGGCCCAGAGCCTCCTGACTGCTCTGAACGGCCCCTACCTGAAGATGAGTTTTCCTGGGACCAGAAGGCACCATACAAACTTGTAAAGGAGGGGGGCAACAAGAAATCATACCTAGCTATGATACCTGGGAGGCACATCAATGACCAGGGTGGCATGGTAACTTTAAGAGTGAAGTAGTGTCACGCCTGCCTTGCCACTGACCAGCAGCTCTTTAATTGGACTTAGGACACACTAGACAAGAGGGAAGGTCCTGGAAACATAGCTAACTAGTCAGAGCTAGGAAAGTCATGGTCACTGGAGGAGAATCTACAAATGCTAATTTACTAAACCAGCAGAATCCCTAACAACGATCTACAAACATTTGTCCTTATAGCCATAGGTAAGTGTAGTCTTTATCCCTCATCAAGAAAACTTCTTTTTGCATCAGATGGGGAACCCTACAGAGAACCACAGCCAGTCAAAACACAGAGTTGTGGAGCCCAGTCCCAGTGGATACATCTACAAAGCATTCCTGTACCTAAGGCTCCAGGAACATTGAGAAATAGGTGATGTGAAAATCGTTAGAGCCAGAGGACCAGGGAGTTCGTTGGGAGACTGTATCCCCTAGTAACACCAGAAGCTGCTCTCATGAAGTCTCACCTACATGGCTACCCAAATGTGAGGAGAGAGAGGACGACACTAATGGGCATGCAAAGGTGGGTGGAGAAAAACCTCAATCCAGCACAGAGAACGGTAAGCAGCTGAGGAAAGCTGAGATCAGGAGAGGTGTTTTTCCCCGGGGAAGAATACCAAATGGTTTGCTAGTGCCAAATAATCAGCCCTGAAAATACATGTAAGCAACATTATATTAACTTAACCAGACAATATTTAGAAAGAAATACATATACATACGTATATACATACATATGCATGCAATATCAATTAATGAAAACGGAGGTCATGAAATTGAAGAAGAGTGGGGAGTAAGAAGGGCATATGGGAGAGTTTGGAGAGAGAAAAAGAAATGGAAAATGTAATTATAGTATAATCTCGAAATTAAAAATAAATTTAAAATTTTGGATGAATTATGGGGTGTGACAGTGATTTTATAACAGATACCTACAAAGACATGATAAAATATGTAGTTAGATACTGAATCTGAGAAGCATCTTTCTAGCACCTCCACCACAGTTTGCAAGAGATTCCATCTCTGGTGAGTATGGCAGGGACTGATGAGTCACATGCCAAGACTCTTCCCTTTTCTTCCTGGGTTCACAGTTAGTGTTGACTTCCCAGGTGGACAAGGCCATATGCCTGAGTGCCAGCCACTAGAATATGAGCAGAATTGAAGTGCTCCATTTCCAATCTAGTGCACAGATGCACCCTACCCCCATCCCACAAGGAGGGCATATACATAACTTCAGTCATCTGTAGGATGGGGGTCAACAGCCAGGGCCCAGGTCTTGGCACCTCCACTCGACCTGATCAGCCACCAACCAGGTGCACCTGCTTTATGTTTGTTCTGAATTAAAGATCAACTTACATTGTATTAGGCCACTGAGACTATGTAGTACCATGTAGGAAAATCCCTCAAAATATGGGGAAGATATGAAGGAATAAGGGTGATTGTCAAAATCATTGAGATTTGTTTGTTCCTGTCCATTTGTTTGTTTAAGACAGGACCCCATGTAATACCAGTTGGTTTTGGATTCACTATGTAGGCAAGGCCAAGCTTGAACTCCTGACCCTCATGCCTAAATCTCCCATGTGTTTTGATTGAAGGCATGCACCACCAAACCTATTCCTTTCAGATTCAATGTACCTCCATTCAGATTTAAATGG
This sequence comes from Alexandromys fortis, assembly GCF_014885135.2. Taxonomy (NCBI): domain Eukaryota; kingdom Metazoa; phylum Chordata; class Mammalia; order Rodentia; family Cricetidae; genus Alexandromys; species Alexandromys fortis. The sequence goes on from NW_026067899.1 coordinate 12,315,376, forward strand.
AATACCCTACCATCTTCTCTCCCTTTGAAGTTAGTGTTGATAATAATTATTACCAATTTTTGAAGAATAAGGTTGAATTTTCAGTTTTGACAGGTTATGCCCTTGCTTTGTAGTCAGAATTGCTAACCTATGACTTAAGGGAGTCAAGAATTCAAACTTACAATGTTCTCAACCTAACATAAGAGAGTGCTGGATGAAGGTACATTTCTGAGGGCAGAATCTGTAAAGACAGCCAATTTTATCTTCTGCTTCCAACACTGGTTTTGTTCTGATTATAATTCTGTTCTGATCCTACATCTAAACACACTTTTGCCTCCTATCCATCCAAATGGGGTTATGATTGGGGTTGCTCTTTAAAGAAACAAACCTATTTAAATGGAGCATGTCTGCTATCCATCTGACTATATTGGTGTGGGAGTAGCTGAGTGGTTCTGAGAAACAGAGTGTGGCAAAAGTGCTGATGGAAATCCAGCCAGGTGGAAAAGTGGGAACAAGAAGTTCCAGTTTCCAGCGATGAGACCAACAGAGATGAGACCACATACACTCATGTGTTTGAGGACATAACATGCGTGATTCTCATCTCTAAAACAAAGCCATTGGGGCTGGAGAGTTGGCTCAGCAGTTAAGAGCATTGCCTGCTCTTCTGGAGGTCCTGAGTTCAATTCCCAGCAACCACATGGTGGCTCACAACCATCTGTAATGAGGTCTGGTGCCCTCTTCTGGTCTACAGGCATACACACAGACAGAACATTGTATACATAATAAATAAATAAATATTTTTTAAAAAAGCCATTGATCCTATGTTTTACCAACAACTAAGAGAGTAACAAATGCAGGTTTTTTTTTTTTAAGTATATATAGGAAGAATCAGAAACTGTTTATTAGGGAAACCTGGGTTTAACCTCAGCTTGTTCTCGTACTGGCTGTATTGTGCCTCTCAAATAAAGATAAATATAACAAGTGGGCTTTGTTATTGTTTGTTTTTTGGTTTTTTTTTGTTGTTGTTTTCTTTTTCCCTGAAACAGGGTTTCTTTGTGTGATAGCTCTGGCTGTCCTGGAACTCACTCTCTAGACCAGGCTGGCCTCGAACTCACAGGAATGACAAGTGTGTTTTAACACTACATATACATTGATCTCTAGTGTCCTCGTCTGTATAGAAAAGGTAATATCTAGTTTCTAATGTAATCAAAGCCAGACTTTAACTCCTGACTCTCCTGCCTACACATCCCAGGTGTTTTGATTACGGGCCCAGAGGTAGAAGAAAGGAAGAGGGGGCTGGGTAGGATATACATATATATATAAGGTCACTCTGTATCAAAACATCTCCTAGCTTAATGTATTAAATACATTGTGTCTTCATTTGTTAATTAGGCCAATCCTTCTATTCCTATCAGGCATCCTCATATAAAGGTCTTGGGGAAATCACTGTGAGGCATGACCCTCACACCTAACATTTGAATTCAGGTTCAATCTAGTTAATGAGCACCAAAGTTGACTTGATCAAAGATTCCTGGAGCCTCAATACTAGACTGGACAGGTGTGACAGAGGTTATATTAAAAAGACGAAGCGGAGGAAGGAGGTAGGCTGCACCAGGGCAGGGAGCTGCATGCTGGAGAGGATTGGGACACAGGCTGCGCTGATGCCCGGAGACCCAGCCACACTCACTGCTCCTTTAGAGACGGAGGGAGGAGGCACTGAGCACCGGCGATGGACAACCTAGATGTACTTGGTTCCTTCTTCCTCCCTCCTTTTTACTGCTACCTGAACTCACCCTCTTTATCCTCTCTTTCCATGTCCATCCCCTTTTTAAATTTGGGGGTTTCTGATTTCCCATAACTTAGAATCCACCTGCTACAATGAATAAAATCCCAGGGAACTGGGCTTGGGAGAACATGGTCTAAGAAGCAGTGCTGCCCACTCGGGAGTAACTTTAACCTCCTCTGACTTCTCTGAGTTCATTCCCTTTGACCATATCTGTGAATCATCCTAAACTAATATACCTACATTGTGAAAAACCTTACAAGAAATAATATCCACTTGAGTCCTGTTTCTAATTGAAATATTTATTAAAGGTTGGTTAGTTATAGTTTACATAACTTATGACATGTCTCTTGACCCCATGAGCAATGGATTTCAAACAAAACGAAATAATACGGGAAAATAGTAATAACATAACATTAAACAAAAGTATATAGGATGACAAGAATAGAGTCTCACTTATCGCAGGCTGACCCTGAACTGCTACTTAACCAAAGATGACCTTGAGTATGTACCTCTGATCCTCCTGCCTCGGCCTCCCAAATTCTGGGCATACAGGCTTTCACCACTACACCAGTCCAAGCCCTCAGTCTCATTAAAAACCTTTTAATATTTTTCACTAAAAACTAGATGCTAAGTAGATATGCTCAAGCATGTTGCACATTATATGTTTATAAGAAAGTGTCCTTAGGTAACCTAGTGTCATGTAAAATAAAAATATGCTAATAGAAAAATGTAAAGGAATGAATAAATGAAATAGAAGAAAAGAAAGTAGGCAGATGGTGTCCTGTTCTAGAAAGTAGGATGAAAAGGTATATTTTTAAAAGCAGAATGTTCTTTTCTATGTTTTCCTAATTTTAAATAAAGAGCAAGAATTGCTTTTACAATTTGTGTATAAGATAAAATAAGTAACATAGTAATACCATTCTCTCACTACTATTCCATAAACAATTTCCTCATGAATATTTCTTACAAGGTAGTAAAAATCTTAATGATACAAAATAGACAATGGTCATTCTCAGGAAGAGAATAATAGAGCTTTGTTAGTCTTGAATTCTTTTATGTTTTAGTAAGATGAGAGTTAGTAATGTTCAACAATAAACATAGATGGTAAGTTTTGAACTGAATCTGTTAAGACATAATGAATTCTGAATACCCAACAGCATTGTCAATAAAATTATATTTATCTCTAGGGAACAGAGTGGCCAAGTAATCATGTTTGCTTTGGATTTAGTTTGGAAGCCTTTATGTCTTGTTGGAGTGAAAATGATTGTTCATGATGCTCATGTTCTAAATTAGGTTGGCTTCATGTGCTTTTGGGACCTCTGACATGTCTCTAGGCAAGGCTATGGAGTTTATTTTGGGGAAAATAATAAAAAAAATTACAAAGGAAATAGTCATTTTTCTAATATTCAAAATACTTTTACCTTTACATCCCCAAACATTGCTGGAAGGTTGTGTGTTTTGGTTCCTAAGTCCAAGTGGTAGAGGATGTCTTCATCCATAGCATCCAGGTAAGGATTCTTAACATATACAGATCTTTTTCTAGGGAAAAAAACATACATACACAGAGAGGATGTCAAGACATTTGGAGAGAAAGCACAACCAAGACAAGATAACTGGCTATTCCTGTAATCGCCACTAACATAGCTACTACACACAAACCTCTCAATTAAATTTGATATAGAGTAAATATTTGTTTTACAATTATTGTGTACCACACTTAGAACTAAGCATACAAACTATACCTCGCCAAGGATACTGATGAAATAAATACAGTAGGTCAATACCATAAGCCACTGAGCTCAGACGGTATTAGTGTCTAACCACAAAGAGGTTGCTAGTTGTGGTCAGTGAACTTGGGAATGATCCCTGTTCTATTAGAAAATTTAGGTGAGAAATAGACCTTTGAGGATGGAGAGGTGGATGCAGAGAGATTGAACAGGCTTTGGGGGAATGTGAGTTGGGGTACATCAGCGACAAAGAAAGGAGGACTAGGTACAGGCCTGGAGAAATATAAGTTGGCTAACCAAGAAGAAAAACACTTAAGATGAAAGCGAGGAAAAATGGCTAAGGGGCTTGGAGAAGGTGGGGTAACAGGAGAGAAGAGCTAATCTTAATAAACACATAAAAAATTTAAAATCTATCATCATAAGAAACACAAAATGTAGAAAAAGAAGGTGAGATCAGATGAACCCTTCAGCCAATTACGGTGACACAAACATTTAATCCCAGCATTCAGAAAGCAGAGGCTGACCGTTATCTGTGCATTTGAGGACAGCCTGATTTATATCGTGAGCCCCAGGCCAGTCAGGGCTACATAGTGAAACCATGTCTCAAAAAAAAAAAAAAAAAAAAAAAAACGCAAACAAGCAAAATGTTTTTCTGTTTTATTTTAAGGAGAGGCCCTTTAATGTGGAATTTAATGTGGAAATATCCAGTAGCATCCTTCCACTGGCAGCAGAAGAGTGGGAGAGGGGTACACAATGGAAAGACAGATTTGCCCTGGAGAGGGAAGAATAGTGGGGGGCCTAGAAACCCATAGCTCCATCACCCAGGATGTTCCAGCGGCTCCCCATTTACCCTCACATCCTGAAGCCAACATCCAGCTCAAGGCCTGAACACAGCACCCATCCTGCTCATGCATGGCTGCCAGACCCCTGCCGCTCCCCACTGTGTCCTGCACAGGCAGCACTGTGTGGTCCCATAACAGTGGACCACGTGCTGCAAAGAGGACGCCTCCCTGAATCTCCGTTTCTGCACACTTCTTGACTTCCTCCGTTCCCTGGTGTGAACGCTTGTGTCTGGGTGCACTTAGGGAAACAATTTATGAATCCCACGGTCTCATTCATTTGCCAGCATTTCTTGCAAGTAACCATGAAGAATTGCCTGGGTGGATCTTCTTTCAAAAACCCAGATTTAGATCTCTCTCTCTCTCTCTCTCTGTCTCTCTCCTCCGCCCTCCTGCCCCCATCTCTCCCTGTGTACACACATCATTATGACATTGGCCTATGAGAACATGTTGAGTATCTTTGCCTTTGAGAACCCCACCAGCCATGCTGAACATAGGACTTCCTTTCCACCTAAGGCCCCTGACCCAGCCCCCATCCTTCCTTTCTCATTTGGCTAATGGATGTAAGACAAGGCAGTGAGCTGCCCCTGCAGGTGGGAGATTAATTCAATCTAACTTAGATTTACAAAGCACACTCCTTACTGCCCTGGGTGACTTTATCATAATATACTTCTTTGGTTGTCAGTGGTAACAAAGTATCTGTCCCGTGCAAGACATCTTGCAAAGAATCATCTGGACATTCTTTGGAGCCCTGCTTGAAAATCCACTAGTGACCCAGCTGAAATTAATTGGATGCTCAAAAGTATTTTTTTTGTTGTTGTTGTTGTTTAATTTTGGTAACTCACGTGCGGCCGATGGCGAGAGCTCCAGCTCTAAGCCTTTGCTCACGAACTGCTCTTCCCAGTGTCCTTTCAAGACTCACTTATCAAAATCCTCCTCATCCCTTCAGGCCAGCTCGACCACATCTTCCAGGAGCGTTTTCTAAGCAGCCGTTATCCCTAATCAATATCTTTCCCTCGCTGTGCTCCTACCGCATCTGTTCTGTCCTAATGCTGTCAAGACGCGGTTAATTTTCTGCCTCCTCAGAAAGACTGTGGATTCCTTGATGCAAACTGTCTAGTGCATCTCTCTTTAATCTCTAAGACGTTACAAATCCGATTTGTGAACCTAAATTTAACCGTTCAGAAAGTGGAACAAAACACTATTAGCCTTTTTTTTTTTTGTCCCCCTCCTTAGAAACGTTAGAAGTAACAGGTTCTTAATTAATTTGTGAATCATACCTCATTCAGGGGGGTGGGGGGAGAAGAGGACGCCATGGTGTTGCGCACTGTCCCTGTAGGACAAGCTCCTGCCTCAGAAGCCGAACAGTACCTCCCTGCTGCAGAGTATACTGAGTGGAAGCTTTGGTGGGGAGGTGAGGGCGCGGGCATCACAGACTGGCTCAGGAACCTGGTTAAAAAGGCAAACCACATTTCCACCGCAGAACCATTGGCTCCAAACCTGTATCTTAGCAGCCACTAGTAATCTGTGTGCACACGAGAGCTGGAGAAACACTGCCATGCCCTTTCGCTTCCAAATTCAATTCGACTCTTTATTTCATTCCACCAGACTGATTTCAGGACCACAAGAGCTTCCTTTGGATTTCCTACCGCGTCTTCAAACCCTAAGACCATGAAACACACTCATTCATCTCCAGCCACTCCTAAACTGCTTCTCGGAATCACTGGGGGAGATTTAAAGCCTCCTGGGGTCTGATATTGACAGAGATTTTTGTCTCCTGGGCCATGAAAAAGCACTTCTAAGGCGTCCGTTCTGTCAGCCACCAAAGAAGTTTTTTGGCCATTTGAATCTTTTCAGGTTCCATACAAATTTTAGGGTTGTTCTATTTCTGTGAAGAAAAGCATGAGAATCTTGATTGGAACTATATCTGTAGGCCACTTTGTGTAGCATGGACACGTCAGCAGGATCAAGTCTCACTGCCTACCAATGTGAGCTTCCATTCATCTGTTTATGTCTTCTATATTGTCCTGAGTTTCTTTCATCGCTGTTTTATGATTTCCCGTATACAGATCTTCTCAGTTTATAGACTGCACTCTACTCAGTTGGGATTGTTTTACTAAGTTCATTTCCAGGGAGTTTCTTGTTAGTATATAGAAACAATGTTAATCTTCAATGGCTGAGTTTATAAACTATGGCTTCACTGAAGGCGTAAGTCACGAACAAGGCCACACCAGTTTGGAGTTATGATTAATAGGGTGTTATTTATTTAAAGGGGAAAACTTACAGATCACCGTCCCAGACAACAGCCATCTGCACAACCAGGAAGGGAGTCTAGTCTCCGGCGGAGCAGGAAGTGAAGAGAGTGAGCAGAGGAAATAGCCACTTTTTTAAAGGGAGAGAGACCATGCCCCAATGGGCTGGTTTCACAGCAGCTATTGGTTGGAGGGGCGGAAGGACCTCCCGCAACACTTCACCACATTTATTAGTTCTAATAGGTGTTTGGGTTGCTGTTGTTGTTGTGTGTATGTGTGTGTGTATTATCTTAGTGTCTTTAAAATAACAAAGCTTGAGACACCACAGCCCTTGAGTAAAAATATAAAGCAATTGTAGGGACTGAAAAATAAGGCACAAGGCAGTGTGCACCTATAACATGGAACTAAACTCTAACCACGTATTGGAATCGCTAGACAGACTTTAAAGAATGCTGATACCTCAGTCCCTTTTCGGGTTTTGTGATTCATTTGGTCAAGGACACCTGGCCTTAGCACTTTTAAATCTACTGATCTCCACCATTTCTGTGTTTAAGAAGAAAATCCCAAGAAACATAGCCATAAATTGCATTCTCTTGTATGATGCTTGTTATAATAGTACCTTAATGAGTGGTTCTCAACTTGTGGGTCATGAACTCCCACGGGTTGCATATCAGATATTTACATTATGATTCATAACAGGAGCAAAATTGCAGTTATGAAGCAACAATAAATGAGTTTATGGTTGGGGGGTCACCACAATGTAAGGAACTGTATTAAAGGGTTGCAGCATTAGGAAGATGGGACCACTACCCTTAATACACTTTGAAGATATCCTTTGGATTTCCTTGATGTCCAATTGCTCATTAGAGAAGCTGAGACAGAATGATCCTAAGTTCAGGGCCAGTTTAGGCTATACAGAAGGTTTCAAGTCAGCCCGTGCCATACAGGGGGATACTGTCTAGAAGCAAAAAAAGCAAACACACACCCACAAGTGACTGTAATCAGAACAGGGTGACCCTGACACATCCATGCCAGAAATAAGATGGTAGATCCGGAAATAGACCCGGTTATTAATGGAGAGTTGGTGTTTGACAAAGCTGCCAAGAACACACAATGAAGAAAGGAAAAGCTTCTCAATAAATGCTGTTGAGAAAGTTTGATCTCTACCGGCAAAAGAATGCAACTGAACCTAATCTTGCACCATGTCCAAACGTCAACTCAGAGTAGACAGTAACTAACATGTTAAGACCTAGACCTGTGTCACGAGAAAGCCACAGAGAAAAACTGCACCACTTTGGTTTGGAAAGTGGCCGCTCAGTTAGGACTCCGCAGGAAAACCCAAGTAAGCACATAAACAAGTAAATGGGATTGTACCCAACTAAAAACCTCCTGCATACCAAAGAAACCATCCTTAGAGCGAAGAGATGCCCCACGTGCTGGAAGAAAAGTTTTGTAAACTACACAATCAACGGCAGCCTATCATCCAAATTTCATAGCCCAATAGCAAAGAAGTAAAATATGGTTAAGCGAAGCCCAAAGATTTGGACAGACATTCACTATTGTGGGATATTATTTTATGGTGTGTTACATTGGTTTACACTGTGGAATATTTGTTTAATAATGCAAAGATATTTTGCATTCTTTAAGGCTGCATTTGTTTAACCTGTGAAGCTGTGTTACTTTACCTGTCTTAAACACCTGATACTGAACGGCCAACAGCAAGGCAGGAGAAGGGACAGGCAGGGTTGGCAGGCAGGGTTGGCAGGCAGGGAGAATAAATAGGAAAAGAAAACTGAGAGGAAGATCGAGGAGCAAGAAAAGAAGGGGCTAGCCACACAGCCAGACAAGGAATAAGGATAGAAAAGGAATACAGAAATAGAAAAAGATAACATCCCGGAGGCAGAAGGGAGACAGGATAATTTATATTAAGAAAAGCTGGCTAGAAACAAGCCAGGCTAAGGATGGGAGGGCATTTATAAGTAAGAATAAGTCTCTTATTTGGGAGCCGGGTGGTGGACAATCCCAAAAGAGCACCACCATTAATATACAAAGTTTCTCTTGTCTCTAGACCTTGTCAACATCTGTAATCAGTGGGCTTTGATAATGATTCTAATGAGTGTGAAAAGATAGCACATTGCTTTTGATTTTCATGTTCCTAATGACTAGCAATATTGAAAAGTTTAAAATATACTTGTTGGTCATTTGAATCTTTTGAGAATTGCTGTTGGTTGTCTTTCACTCTTTACTCTCTTGGTCCTTTTGCAGGGCTGAGGATATAGGTCAATAACAAAACACTTATCTGGTATGCATGAGGCCTTGGGGTTCAATCCCTAACACTGCAAGCCAACCTAACAAACAAACACACAAAAACTGACCAAGACTTTGTGCCCATAAGTATATGTCAATTATCACTTTTAACTAAAAGCAAATAAATGAGTGTCTTTTTAAAAATAGAGGAAAGTCTTGCCTGAGACTTTGCCACCAAACTCAAACCCGTATGAAACTGACTTTTTCCAATACTTTGCTTTTTCTAAAATCTCTAGCTACTGCTAAATAGGCTCACACATACTGTTTCCTCCTCAAAACTTCTTTTCAAACCTATTTTCACTCTTTTTCCAACTCATGCTCTAAATATTGGTCACAAAGACAAGTGCTAGCTGGCTGGGAGGTTTTCCATTTTCCTTTTCTCTCTCTCTCTCTCTCTCTCTCTCTCTCTCTCTCTCTCTCTCTCTCTCTCTCTCTCTCTCTCTCTCTCTCTCTCTCTCTCTCTCTCCCTCGCTTCCCTGAAGGAATGAAGGTGGCAGGAAGGGTCTTTTTAAGCCTGGGAATGGAGCACTCTCTGTATGCTGACATCACAAGACTTTTCGACAATTCTCAGAAAATCAGAGGGACTTACAAAAGTTCCTTAAGCCTCATGAAGGCTAATGCTCTATTATGTTCTGTTAACCTGAGGCAGAAATTAGACTTCAATTTGCAGGCAGCTTGGGCAGATTTATGCCCACCTTTGAGATGAATAACATCCATGATATTTCAGAAGTTGATTCTCTGTCGAGTCTGTCCATCACAAAGCATATGAAATTACCCCCTGACACACTCAACACCGTCAAAACGCCGTCGGCACTGTGGGGCCCTTTCATTATGTCCCAAGTACAGCTTATGGTCCTGGAATTAAATGCTAAATTCACTGCACAGGGACTCCCAGGCTGTACTTTGAGTTTGTCTGCTCCTGTGGGTGGGTTAAACTTCTCCAGGTTTTTGTATGTTTTGACCTACTTTCTTTTTTATGTATTATCACTATGTGTATTATTTATTATGTTTTATAAAGCTGTGTGGGGGTAGACAGGCCAGGAGGCACCTGTGGAGGTCAGAGGACAACTTTTTGGAGTCATTTCTCTTCTTTCATCTTCATGTGGGTTCAAGGGAGTGAACTCAGGTGACCAGGCTAGCTCAGCAAGCACCTTTATCCACAAAGCCATCCCACCAGCCTCTGCTCGACATTCTTACAGGAACCAGTGGGCCAACTCATCCAAGAAGAAAAATTTGCAGAGCTCTCATGTGGCTTGGTATTATATAGGACACTATTCCAATTATTTAATGCCCAACATGAAAAGATGTACGTCCTCTCTGCATTTAAAATCAAATCCCAGAGACACTCATCTGATGGAAACAAGAAAGGATCAAAATTACTCACCCCTCATACGTATTCTTGTCAGGTCTCGTGGATCTATCAGAAGCAGGTAAAATGGATGCCATACTCTGCGGTGCACAGATATCAGGAAAAAGCAATATGATGGCCTGCAGTTAAATTGCAGATCTAATCGCAGCGACGCAGCTCCAAGTTAGACCACCACCTTCCCTGCAAACCTAGGTTTCCTCTGAAGTTTCCTTCTGAAATCTTCCCTTAGCATTTCTGACTTCTCTGTCAGTTTCGAAACACCATCCCTAGAGGGCCTTTTATATGACACCCTAGCTCTCAGAGCATCGTTCCCCGAGAAGATAGGTTCCTCTGGAAGGTGTGACATCCTTCTCTTTCCCCAGGTTGGTTAGTTCGTTAACTTTGATCACTGCACCTTTCCCTGGCTTCTGACCTCGGTCCCACCAGAGGCCTGGCGTGACACAACAACTTATTTGCTTTGAAACACCTGTATATGAGCGTAAGCCAGCTTTCGGCTTCCGTGCCAACCTCATCCAAACTGTGTCCAGTAAGTGTGAGGACTTTCAGTTCTCAAATATTTAGTCTTCCCATCCTTTTTCGCTACTTGCCCATTTGTTTTTGTTCCATGTAATTATTCGTTAGGAAAACATCCAAAGTCAGGACCTCAGAGAGCCCCTCGGTCGAAACTTTGCCCTCTGAGTCCATACAAAGGTCTGATGATTAAACACAGCTGCTTTCCTGGGGCCTCTTCATTTATCTCTAATGTCCACTAAACCATATCTCTGGATGTCAATGTAGCCAGAATAAAGAATTATAGCTTAACATTTTCAGAAAAGATAGTTTTTAAAGAAGTCTATTAATTGGTAGCCTGCTATGTTTGTGAAAACCTGTAATTCCAGCTCTTAGGAGTCCATACAGGAGAACTGCCAGGAGCTGGAGGGCAACCTGGTCTAGAGAGTTCCACAATATATATGCATATAAAGCAATCCCTGCTTGATAAAGAAAGAAGGAATGAGAACAATGAAGGAAAGAGGGGAGGGAGGGAAGGAGAACGGGAGGAAGGAAGAGAAGGAAGGCAGGCAGGCGGGAAGTGGGGGAGACAGGGAGGAAGGAAGGGAAGAAGGGATGGAGGGAGGAAGGGAGGG